>NC_134276.1:47692037-47880908 GCF_949628215.1 Phalacrocorax aristotelis
TTTTACCCTCAGCTCTGCTTTCCATAAGAAGTTATGTATTTATAAAATAACATTAGGCAAAAATAAGCCAAAATTTTTTTATGTATCGTTCTTAATCCATAACAGAAAACAAAACTGATCAGTGCAAAATTATGAGAATTCTAAGTTTTATTCATTATATATGTCCCTGTGATTTGTATACTCCAAAAGATTTCTTGCTATTATAAGCAAATATTTTAAGACTTACAAGTTGGCTGTAAACTCTCTTTGTTTTGCTTTCTTATGATGGTTTGTTGAATAAACATATTTGCATTTCAGTCTGTATAACATTCTTATAGAAGATACATTGTTTTACGTAACATTAGGAGGCAAACTGAAGCATCTTTTCTTTAGTGGAATCACACCTCGGAAGAGAAGGGGACAAGAGGGGAGAAAAAGAGATCTGGATATTTTAAAATTTGTAATCTTAAAATTTGTTTAAGCAAATAGAGGGTAACTACATCAGCTATCTTTTATTCTCAGCATCTGCCTTTTTGATTCCACCTTTAAATTTCTGCAGGTAGGCAACAAAATAAGCAGTCAAGAAAATCAGTGTTTAGGTGCAACTTGAACAAGCTTAATTTATTGTTACCGCATCATTTTACTTTGTGTTATTAAATGTAAGTCTCATTCCAGAGTTCCTATACAGCAACAAAGAAACAAAACCTATTATTTTTAAATTGTACGGTACCCTCATAGTAAAATAAATATTCAGGGCATTTTTTTTTTTTTTTTAAATATTTAGTCTCTGAGATAATCCCACCTAACAAGCAGTTAACAGGCTGATGTGTACAGGAACATTTTTGATGGCACAGATCTTTTAAAACAGATTGTCTACATGTAAATAAACCTACATATGCCACAAATCAAAGTTTCTACTTCAGAAAACTCCAGCTGCTAGATAAATAGACCTGCATACATTTTTGGCTCACAGTGCATGTTCCATAATAGGTTGTGCAATAGGACTTCATTTAACTATATGGATTCAAATATTTGTTACTGCCCACTTTGGGGAGACAAAATTAAAATGGTTTGGTGGCTTACAAGATATGTAAGGAAAAAAAACAGAAGCCCAAACATCTTAGAAATGCAGAAGGTATATTATTAAAAAATAATAGAATACAAATACTAGGGAATATCTTTGTTATGTACAATGTTACTGGCTACGTATCTTAGCTTCATTTTGTATTTATGAATATATTTTCAGTAGAAGGATAAATAGGTAAAAATAGTTCACTACCATATGATTTGTTTTATCCTTAGGCATTGCCTGGGGTTACTGGTACAGCCCCGGCTCTCAGTACCGAAAAGTGAAATGTGCAACAATGAAAATTTTATTAAAACGTATGTTAACCCATTACAGTATGTTCACTTCCAATTCTTTGTAAGAATGCGTGATGTATCATTTTGTGTGTGTCATTTTTTTAAAAAGATATGAGTCAAGTAGAGGAGCAAATTTAATGGGAGAATTTTATGGGAAACATTATACAAATGGCAGAGTGTGCGATTCCCATTATTAAAATAATTTGTCATTGTATGAAAAAATGGTATAAATTTCAAGAAAGAGTCTTCTTTAGTTATCTGCCCTTTTTTAATGACAGCAGCTTTTGTGCAGTAAAGGCAGACACGTTTTCAAGCAAAGCCCATTTCAGGCCAGAATTTCTGAGAGCCCTATTAATGTTTCATGCTAATCAAGGAGAGTGGGAAATAGAGCTGACAGGTGCTTTCTACTCTGCTTATTCCTGTCTTCCTGCATTAGACATTACTAGGTAAAAAAGAGCCAATATGGTTCCTTTCCAGTGCATGTGGCGACAAGGGCAGGAATAAAATGCTTCTTCTTATAAGTTTATAGTTACTTTTCTTATTGCTTCCATGGTGACATCCACAAATATATAGATGCGGCAATTATTAATAAAAAATTATTTTACCTCAAACTACGACCTGAATCTGACTCTGAAATTTCCCCCAGTGCACTTTGGAAACTCCAGTGTGCTGGTAGCTCATCTTCTGAGACAAACTGAGGTCCACCTGAGATCCTTGTTTTAACAACACACAAGGTAGCATTTCCATCTGAGCCAGAAAGAAACATGTACCTTTACTTTAGGACAAGTCTTTTTGATTAAAAAATTAAAGGTGAAGAACAAAAGTAAACTCTTCACGAGGCAGCTTGAAGACAAAACATGAAAGCTGCAGCAGGTGTTGCTGGGGGCTGCCCTTTGCCACCCTCCCCTACCCTAGGCACCTGACTTGTACCTCTGTGTTAGCCAGGCAGAGCAGCAGCACTCTGAAGTAAGTGCTCAAATCCCGTATATAGCTAAAGGAGAAAGCGACGTGCCTTTGAAAGCCTACCGAGAAGTCCCATCTGGCTGAGTTCAGGTACACAAGTTAGGCAGGGAGGCTGTCCCTCTGGAGGCCCTCAAAGGCACACGTCTCCGGTGCCTGCACGGAAAGTTTCGGCACCTCCTTTGGGAAGCCTGCTTCAATAGACAGTTAAATGCAGATGCAAGTTAGGCGCCCAAGTAAGGTAGACCAGACTGTAGCCTCTGACGACAAAATGGCTGAAATCTGCAAGCTGGGACTTTACTGAACTGTATTTGTACAACACACACAGGGAATTTCATACCCGCAGCAGCTAGCAATCCTTAAATTAGCTTTGCTGAAATAATCAGGAAAAGGAGAAACTGAGCCCACTCTTCTAGTATATTGCTTTTTCTAAGCAAAGCAGATATTGTTAAACCATCCTAATTGTGCATGACAGTCAGCATAGCTGTTTTTTCATGTAAATTATAATATACACAATAACTCAGAAAATATTGATTTACTTTAGTATCTCTATAGGCCTTTTGAGCATTGAAAAAAAGCTGCATTTGCTTAATTGAAATTAATTTCTATTATAAAATTTAATTGAAGCAGATCCCTAATCTGGACCATTTTACACTGATTTAACTCTTGCCTACTTTGATTTTGTTTGCTAGTAATTTCAACTAAGGAACGCATTCACACATATTTGAATATGTACGAATCCAGCTTAAACAAGTCTATATTAAGAATTTGAATCAGTTTAGCTAAATTCATTCAAACCAGTTTAACATTTCCTCATGACACGGACATAAGTTTATTAAAAAATTGTAGATTATAACATGAAAATAATTACCACCTTTCTCTGGCAGGACACAAGCCAGTACTCTTTATTTGCTGTTTTAAGGAAATTGTCAACCCTTTTCTATCAAATTTGTTTTTCTCTTAAGAATACGTGATCTCTACAGTGACATGTCTACCTTCAGACTCATAATCAGTATGGAGAAATACTATCAGAACAGTCAAATTCAATTTCTTACAGGAGTGGCTTCTCAACGTCATTAGAATCCCTTTGAATAACGCTGGTGAGGCACATGTGCCTCATAGTACTAAAGGAGTTCTACCTTGTCTTGTATATTAAGTCAAATATTGTATACTTTAAAAAATGCTTTAATAAATCTTTTGCTTCCATCAAAAGCAAATATCTTTTACTGTAAACTTCAAGATGAGTGAACCATTTCTCCCTATGTATATTGTGCAAAGTTGCCACTGTCTACATGCCGTATATGGGGATGGCACTGGTGCCTCAGGATAGGACAAAATGCTATGATTTTGTACAGAGGAAGTTGTCACAGAAATAATACATTGGAAGCATGAAGAATGGAATTCTTTACCAACAATAATCTCAGATTTTTAATCTTAACTGTGCACCAGAATTGTTTATAAACTTATTTTCTTCAGGCCCCTATCTTTAGGGTTTTTTTAAAGGATTAATCCAAGGAAACACAAGAGGGTTTGTCTTCTGACTTTGATACTTCCCCATTATAGTGGGGGAACTGGGGAGTTTTAGCCATTTTGCTTAACTCTCTAAAACCTGAGCATCACATAAGTGAGATGCCTCTGCTTCACACCTTGGATAACAAAGCTTCCATTGACAAAAGCCCTATGAGCTCCACCTGCCCTAGGATTCCTTTAGTGGATGTGAAGATTATGTAACAATCTGGTTTAGATTTCCTCTAAATTTAGGGAAGGGTACCTAAGCAAGATGCTCATTGTCTTTTCTGCTTAGGAAATGTTCACCACAACACATACGTTTAGGGGTTTATAGTGAGTCTACCAAACTACAGCAGCGGTTAGTGCCATACATTTGTCCACTGTAATGTGGCTCCTGAAAGTAGCTTCCATAATCTGTTCTTTTTTGGAGTTACTTGTCTTTCTTTCCTTCAGTGGAAAAGTGACTAAACAGAGACATTTTTCTCAGGACTGATCACGTTTTCAGAATTTATGGATGATTCTAAGGTAGCGATTTTCTTTTATTTGCCCTGCAGTGCTGAATAACATTTCATAGTGTTGTTAAAGTTCTGAAACACTCTGCTGAAAATTAATATTAAGAAATATCTGCTTCATCTTAGCACATTTAAAATAACATATTTTCTTTCTGTTCTTCTATCTGGAACAGTCACTTAAAGATCAAGATTGAATATGTGCATGTATGCATTAGTACGTTAAGTTCTTTCCTGTCTTAGTGAGGAAATGAAGATTTTAATGTGTTCTTATGAAAGCTCTTTTGGGAGCCCTCCCAAAACAGAAATAAGTTGAGGCTATCAGGTTTTCAGTACAAACCTTGGGCAGGTCCTGTATAGTACCTCCCAGCAAGTACTAAATGCTGTTTAACTTCCACCTACTAAAACCAGGTATTCCTTTCACCAAAACAGAAGAAGGGCTGCTTTCATCAAGGTTTGAGACCGGGAGATATGTTCATGTGTGAATAATATACTGCATATACCACATCAAGATGCCAAAGCTCACTGTCATTAAATCTTGGTTTTCTCATTTGCTCTACATTTACATTTATGCAACTGAGACTTTGGATCTGTGCAAATAGGTTGTGCATTGGAGGGGTCCACTGGGATTGTGAAGGGAAACCCATAGAAGGCTTCACATTGACATTTCAAAGGCTTCTGCATCAAAACTCTGCTCTGTATCTATGAATAGACATCCCTTGCTCAAAAATTAGTTGCTCCTTCCCCCTCCTCATCCTGCCTTCTCTGCAACAATTCATGATAAAACTTGTTTATTTATGAAGACCTTCTGCAAACAATATTATTGCTCTGGCTCCCCCAAGAAAGCTTAACTGGCTCCATTTGTCCCATTGTGGCAGATACCTTATTTATACAAAATCCCAAGAAAAAATTCCCTTCCTGAGGAGCTTATACAGTCAAGACAAGCCATATCGAGGAAGCAATCATTTGTCTCTTTAAGGAGCATCTGGGCAACTAGCTGAGGTGAAGATCTTGTCCACACACTGACCTGGAATCCCTAGGTGGTGGCAGGGCTAGAAATGAGACTATATCTCTTCAATCCCATCTCATTGCCCAGGTGTTACAACTTGCTGCCTCTGAGCTCAGGCTACAGAAGGACAATGTTCAGCTGTAGCAAAGGAATGTAAAAGAAAGGCAGTTTGCTCCTATTAGGTTGAAGCAAGCATGCCCTACAAATTTCCATCTATGGTGATACGCTCTGACAAACACTTTACGTTTAATTAACAGGACCAAATTCTCCTTTAATTTATGCAAGTGAAGCTCTATTGGCTTCAACAGAGTTAGCTCTGCTGTAATTGAGAGAAGAATTTGGCCCAGCATCTGTAATAAATCATTAATGAGCATGTAGTAAGATAAGTTTTAATGATTAATTAACAATGTATTTTTTGGAGAAAAGTATTCTTAACATGCCCTTAATGTATCAAGCGATAATTACAATATTAAAAGCCTACTGATTAAAGCAATTAATTATATGCTTAATTTATTTACTAATTAAGCTTTAATATATGTATAGTTAAGTAATTGCTAATGAGTATTTCACATTTGCTAAAGAGGTCTGGCAGTAATTACATGGGAAACACTATAAAATAATTCTTCTAGTGATTATATGAAAAAATGCAACATTCTTTGGGTTTTTTGCTTTCTATTTGTTGGTTGGGTTTTTTTTTCCTAAACAAATTAATTGGGCTGCATTTTTCTCCTTGGTGAATGCAATGTTTACTAGAATGCAAGCTTTGTAGGTCTGAAAGGGCAGTGTTTCTGGACAAATATGATGAAATATTCTTCTGAAGCACAACTCAGTCATGCCTACATGAAAACAATCTTCCTCCCTTGTGCACACGGAGCTAAAGCTTTCAGTTTTCTTAGTTTGTATTCAGATTTTACTCAGGCAGATTTTCAGCTGAAGTTAATAGGAGTTTACCATGTTAAGACCACAGCTGTTTGTTCTTTGGTTATGGCAAGAACTTCTGGCTTCTGAGCTGGACTTTTATGTCTTTAGTTCACACATGATACACAAGACAGATATGCATCTTTCAGTCAGAAGTAGGTTCCTTAAATCATAGCATATGTGGTATCTATTGTTGCAGTCCTTACTTTAGGTTTTATACTTGTGCTGACAAAACTCCAATTAAAGCTGATGAAAGTTTTGCCTAAGCAAACAACAAAGAATAAGACCTCTTTTAGACATACCTGACCACACACAGTGAACTCCTGAGGTCCTTACTCATTTAAATTCCAACAGCATCCTGAGTGAAGCCTGAAGCCCGAGTTTCTGGTCCTTGCCTAAGTTGTATCACAAACTATAGAAGAAAAGACCGTCGCTCTTTTTCCACCTTTGTGATCCACACATTGCTTTCAGGGAGATACTACCTCGGTGTAGATTCTGAAATGCTTAAAAATGTGAATAGCAGTGGCACACTGCATATAGCATGGTTTGGTGGAAAGAAAGTGCACACCATGAAGAATCATTCAAGAAGGGGCCAGTGCTATGGCTATAACTACTTCTTACTCCACTAGGTGATAAGTGAGCAAGATACCTACAGCATTGACATGTGGGGTTAGAGCCTAATAATGAGATGATCTCCAGACTAGTTAACCACCTCTAGCTTTGGGAGGATAGAGATCTGGAGAGATTTAAGCAGTTTTCCTCCCTTTCCTACCCTTATGTTCGCTTCTTTCACTTTAAGCTTGTGCGTGTTTCTGCAAAATCCCAGCTGCTCTCTCTGCCTTTTTTGAAGTTTGGAGCCTGGGGACACTTTTCCTGCCATCCCCCAATCTTCTCTCTGGATACATCTTCTTTGTGCTCTAATTTGTATCTAGCAGGTGAAAGTGCGTGTTGACCCAGAGCACATTCCTGGGAGAGCAAAATTAAATAGGTTCAGTAGGTCTGGGATGCACATAAACAGGTCTTAATGTAGTGTGTATTCTCATCCCATGCATTAATGAAGTGGGAGATGGACTGAATCTCACGAAAGCATGGGCTTTTCGTAAACTCCTTATGCTGTCACCAGATCAGAAATGGACAGGAGTGACAAATGGACACAAGGGACTACACCCCAAATACAGGGCTTAGCCCTGGCTTGTATAAAGCCTTCATTTTTCTGCCAGTAAACCCTCATGTAATTGATTGCCAAGACTCCATGCATCAGCCTAACTAGGGGTGTGTGACAAATCCAACCCAATCTATGGTAAAATTCCAGAATCATTCCCAAGGAGAGATTAAATTACTTTAATATAGCATACACCATTAATCAGTTATATGAAAATGTATTCTTCTAGAAAAATTGGGTTTTGTATTTATTTAGGAGATAGCAAACAAGGGATAAGGACATGAACTAAAGATGGGAAGCTACTGAGCAAAGATTTAAGAGTTGAAAAAGGACGTATCTATCTTTTTTTTTTAGGTTACATTAACAAGGAATTTCAGCCAAATGTCCTCCCAGAGGAATCAGGCCTGTTGCTGAGTGGCTTTAGCATCCACTGACACCAGGGAAAGTTTGGAGCACCAAGTATCTCCTAAGGCTGACAGATGTTACCTTGAATGGTCTATGTAGACATATTCCTTAGAATTAAGTAGGGATGTTGTCTACCACACAGGAACAACTGCTGTCAGGCTATGACCTGACGTGATCTGGCAATCGGAATTCTGCTGCTGAACCTCACGTCTTCCAAGATAAGTTTGGGGGCATTTAGGAGTTCATAAAAGGAAGGTTATCTACATTAACACTCTGTTCAGTTTGCAGTAATGACTGTTTCACTGGTTGTCAGTGAGCTGGAAAGATTTTTTTCTTCTGTGTTCTATACCTTGTGTTAGGGATAGTCAGGGGCTTCACCTTCTTCTGAAGCACTGAAGACTGGCCATCAGAGCTATGGATTTTTATGTAGGTCTTAAGGAAGTTAGAAAAGCCTGTACAATCAAACCTTACCTAAAATATCAGGAAACCATTTTTCTGACTGTTTTCATAGTAAAATCCTTATGAAAAAAACTGAAAGAAGGCACTTCCATAAGTGGTCCTCTCTGCCTGCACAGCATCATCCCTTCTCTGTCTGCACAATGTGCTGAAAGTCCAGCCCAAAATTACTCATAGCTCCTATGGAAGATGAGTATGAATGGTCAAAGTGCTTACTCTGTTTCCAGACCACCGGAAGAAGCTGGATCAATACTGACAGGTTCAACATGGTAGGAACATAGCGCTTGTTCATCTCCTGTGGCCTATGGATCTTCGCCGGTGAGAGGTGGGTCCCCAGCTGGACTGCCGTACTCTTTGGCCCTTGTTGACTTATAAAGACATGTGATGGTCTGAATGACAGGCTGAGGGGAGAATTTTGATCCATGGTTCGAACCACAGCAAGGAGGAATTTAACTTCCATGCAAATTCTATCAATGCTGTGCTGAGATGGAAAAAAAACCAACAACCAGGAATACTGAAAGAAGACTGTCTGTTGCATGCCATTCTCATGTGAATACCTTTAAAGCTACATTTTCCACTGTGGTTCTTTTATAAGCAAGGTGGACAGAAGAAAGAAATTGCTGATAGTAGGGTACCAAATCACGATGCCCAGAAAGCTAGGAATATTCCTTAGAAAAGCCTTGCTTTTACCTCACCAGGAGATTTTCTTCAGTAAGGACTTTGAAATGGTTATTAGGAACTAGAGGGCTTGGAGCACAGAAAATGGAAATTTGAACCACCTGCACCGCACAGCCTTCTGCATCCAATCAAACTGAAGGGCTTTGGGAAATTTCATAACACACTCATAGGCTAGGTTGGTAATAAATTTAAATGGAGATCTTCTTTGGACAAATTTTTCTTTTCTGTCCTGTGAAGGGTATTAGGCATCAGTAAGTTCTATGAACCTTTAAAGAGGAAAAGGGAAAATTTTAGGAACAGAAAAATATGTGGGGCAGAATTTTGAGACAGCTTTAGTTTCCTCCTAATAGACTAATCCACAATTCAGGATTTTTATTCTTTTGTTCTAGACTAGCATCTTAAGCCCATACTGAGCATGTCTTTGTGCTCCTAACCCATGTGTAACTCGTATAGCTATGTGCAGTGCAGTGGTCATTAGAAGAATGTATCAGAAATGGCATTTGGCACCTATACTGCTAAATAATGCAAGTCTGGAACTCTTCCCTCCCTCTGAGACCAAGTGGCACAGCAAGACTTTCACCTACCTATTTAGACATTCTTTCCAATAAAACAGGGAGGCCATCTTCAAACCTCCTTTTGGGGAGGATCTGTAGGGCTTTCTGTCTCATGAGCAATACCCAGGCATTAGTTGGCACAGTGCTAATCAGCATAGGGCAACACTACGCCAGGGAGAGTGCTAACAATTAGACAGTCTAAAGACAGGACAGTGCTTGAACCTGTGCTCTGTGCCTCTTGTATTTCCAGTACAGGCACAGCAATGTCTGTATTATGGTGAAAGATATATTGGAAGAAGCATTTAAGAAAATCTGTAGTGAGAACTGTACATTCATTACATCTAATTACTCACATGATTTTCAGAAATGAGCATCCCAGGCAAAATGTATTGTCCTTCATTATTGTTTGCTATGCTTATTCTAGAATCATAGAATCATCAAATCATTAAGGTTGGAAAAGACCTCTAGGATCATCAAGTCTAACCAACAACCCAACACTACCATGTCTCCTATACCATGCCCTGAAGTGCCACACCTACACATCTTTTAAATACCTCCAGGGATGGCGACTCTACCATCTCTCTGGGAAGCCTGTTCTAATGCCTGACCACTCTTTCAGTAAAGAAATTTTTCCTTATATCCAATCTAAGCCTCCCCTGATGCAGCTTGAAGCCAAGAACCCCATTGTGAAATTCCCACTGATTTAAACAATACCAGGATTTCAGCCGTATGGGATGAGATGGTTCTGAGTGGTCCAGCTGGGAGCCCTTGTACCATGTCCTACTGCATGTCTACCAGGCCCCAAATAGATTCCCTAGAGATGGCTGTCTCATCTGAGCAGCTCATCACTTCTTTCCAGAGACCAGCCTGAAAAAACTACCCCAAAACCCAGCTCCTTCAGTAAAGCAGTGGTGGTGATGGTAGTTTTTACCCATATGATAGAAATGAGAAAAGAGGGTGCATAAGGAAAAACACAGCAGAACAGGGAGAATTGCCTGGCTTAAGACCTGAGACCTCCACTTGGCCAAAAATCAAACCAAACTGACTTTTGTTTGCAGACCACTGACATGACTATTCGTCATTGTCTTCTGAAATGTCTCTTGTAAATTTTGGAAATAAACCCAGAACAACTTCTGGTTAAACTGGCTTGGCAAACTGATAAATTTGCCTTCATTTAAACTGCTGGACAGGAGGCACGAAACATGTCCATCTATGTCCCCAGTTCAATATTACACAAAGGTCTTTAAGACGTTCTCCCCAAATAAGTGTAATGTTGATAACAGCCTAGGGCTTCAATACTCCAAGAGCAGCCTTGATGTGTGGCTTTATTGGAATAGATCCTTTTGAAAGAAATATCCATTGGGATGTTACTGTAGCCCTTTCTAGTCTGCGTCCTCCAAAACGTACTTAGGAAGCATGGGTCACTCATTGAACTAAACAGCCCCTGGTTCACTTCTTGCAGGAAAAAGAAACATTCAAACTGACCAAATATTTTACTTATATTGACTAGTTTACCACTTATTGTTGGCTTCAGAAAGGGTCACTGCCAGCATTGTTGTTCCCAAAGGCAAGATAGTAGTTCTCTCATTGAGTAAATCCAGCTTTTTTTCCCCTCTCTCTTTTTCGCTGCCAATTTCACTACTGATCTTGTGCAATAAAATGTGCTTGTCAACGAAAATGTCAACCAAGTTTAAAAAGAATAGTCTGAGTAAAACTAAAAAGTAAATTATTTAAGTAGAGTTGTAGTTGAAACTTGAAAGAATTCTGTTTGGTGGTTTTCTTTACATCATTCTGCCAATGGAGGAGGAACTCTGAATTTCTAACTAGTGAAGCCCTGTCATAACTGGGGCTGACAGTTCACATTGAAAATTCTGTTTTCTTCTTTCCCAGGAAAGCAAGTCAAAGTTAAACCAACAAACTATTGTTGGCAAGTGCCTTACCTTTGTTCTGTGCTTCCTTATAAATTAGCCACATCTGTTTTCTAGGTTGCTTATAAATAGAATTCCTAAAATTCAGGGTCTCACATTACCTATATTATTTTAAAATGCTAATGCATCCTTTTAGATAGTGTATTTAGAGCATGTAAGAATCTGAATCAGAGAATGCTCACAAATAGTAATGAACAGAAAGTAAATACACTGTACATTTTGGCCAGTACCTGATAAATTCAGCTAGAAATCTGGACCACTGGGTCCCAAACTTAGTTACGGTTAAGTATCAGTGAAATTAAGATATTTATATGAAAACATCTGTGCTGTGTCTGATCTACCAGTATGACGACACAGTGAATTTTGTATTTGCTTACTGATGTTCTTGCATACAAAATTTCACTGAAATACACAAGACTGGACCTTTGCACATTAAAGTCAGGATGTATCTAAATGTAAAAAAGAGCTGATTTTACTGTAGAATTGCTGTTATAGCACTGGAACTCTCTATAACCATACTTTTTTTCTATATATCTATATATACATAACCTCTATTCGCTACTAATTGACTTATCAGTATATACTACAGTATATACATGGCCAGTTCATTAAGGTTAATTTGTTCAAAAATATTAGAAGCATTAATTTCTGGCTTATAGCTAATGGCTGCTCCCAGCCAGTGTCTTGTTTCATCATTAGTGTCAGCTAGATTATAACTCACACCCAACTGTTTTTACACTATCTAATAGAATCAATTGATGCAATGGTTGACAAGATGCTGTTTTGCATTTTGTCATCTCACTAATGCACATGGCTTAAAGGCATTGGCATCCATAATGTGGGGCAGTTTTGTAGGAGGCACAGAATAGGCTGAAGCTGCAAGGGCCATTTTCATAAAATATTAATGAAATTGAAAAATACACTGGGGTTGAAGGCTTGTCTGCTAAATGTAAGGTAAAATCTATTCTGTTCTGCTTTCTGATGACTGTAATTAGCAGCCCTAATTAAAAATTCAAACCTTGTGTATATTTGAAAGCATGAATCTTAGCTCTCATAGTGTTTATTTCCTTTACAAAGTATTTTATTTTACAACGCTAATTGAACAGGATCCTTCCTAGCCTGACAGCCGCAGCTGGCTGGAGCCAGTTTATGTATCCAGTCTCTCTAGACTACTTCCTTTTGTAAGCAATAAAACATCTTTAAAAAACATGTATATGCTCTCTATGAGCCATTAACTCTGTGTCACCCAGTGTGGAACTGGCCATCCGCACACATGCATTGTTGTTTCCTTCACTTAAAAGTGACCTCTTTGAAAAGGCAGCTTTTTTCTTATCTTCAATATTTAATGTGGATTTACTTACATTAAATGACCACCTTTCTTAAGGAGACTTGGCCCAGTTCTGACTTTATTTATGAACAACATATGCTGTGCAAAACAACGGAAGGAATCACCATTAGTTCCAGCAGGAAAATCTACTTTTTGTCATCATTTCGTATAGTTATTTTGAAATTCATGGTCAAAATACTAGGACCCCGCTAGGGAATATATGACTGCAACCCAGGTCCAAATTGATTATAACCACATTACTCTCTGGAATCCAATGTACAGCAAAGAAGACCATGTGAATGGGTTAAGTTTTTGTTGTTATATTTCCTCTTTTCAGTGTTTGCCTCAGGAATGGCTCTGAATTGTACCATTTCCTATTTTCCTTTCCATACCCTGGTAAGAAGACAACACCGGCATTTTAATATCCAGTATTTGTTCATAATCATAAGCAAAATTTTCCCTCAGAATATTGTATTTTTTTCATAGGTGGTCTTTTTAGCTCCTCATGTCAGGCCAATGAGGCCATAAGAGGAAGGGACAAGGTGGATGGACAGAAAAGGGTATTGGAAGATACCCTGACGTGGCTTTGCTAACCGAGTTCTTCCCTGATTTATGCGAGAAAATAAAATCTGATGATGTACCCTGGTTGTGGCAAAGGGTCTGATCTTGCAATTCTTGCTTAGGCAAAAATGAATTCAGTGAGAGTTTAGCCTGAGTAAGGAATTCTGGATCAGATTGAAAGATTAGCAGGAAAATAATAATAAAAAAATGAAAGCAAGAGAAACCCAAAGTAACCCAGTCCTGAAGAACTGGGACCCACGTGTCAATAATTTGGCTGGTAAAATTCCAAATGTCATTGGGTAATATTTAGCACTAATTTGTAGTGAAGAAATGAGAGTTTAACTTAAAGTATACATCAGTTTCCAATGTTAAAAAATAATTTAAGCACTGTCAGTGTTTAAACTTCTGAAGGCTGTTTCTATTCTGCATTGTAATACAACTGAAATCTTCTTAAGAGTTTTCACAAAAGGTTTTGAATTTTTTTAATTTTTAAATTGTGTTTCAAAAAGTTACATTTGAATACTTTGGTTTTATCTTTCCTGTTCACCCTTTCACTCTCTGTAGCCAAGGATCTTGCAGTCAAGAAGTTTTCTAAAAACCTCATTCCCACAGATCTACCTCCACAAATGTTTCAACTCAGACAAAAAAAACGCTTGCCAGTGAAATTTCATTTTTCTGAAAAATATTCGAATAAGTCCTGTTAAATGATTCTAAAAATCACTGTGGGATGCACCAAGGGACTTGAAGGATGACACAACCTGTGTTTATTACTACCTGTTTCCTCCCTCAGTTATGCTTTCAAGAACTCAGAGTTTTGGGCTGTGAGGCACATCTGTTACTGGTCCTGGGAAGGCATCCAGGGGTTTGAATACATGGTTCAGACATCTCAGCTCCTTATTAGAAAGAGAATGGCATCTGCAGTCTTGTCCTTCTTCCATGCTCTATTTTCCATGAAAAAGGCCAGGGAGAAACTGCAGTCTGCTTTACATATTTGCCAGAGCATGCTCTGGGACACCCAGGCAGGTAAATCAGGAGGCATCCAGAGACCTCTTCAGCACATCTTAATACTCATCTTAATACATGAGTCCTTAATACTCATGTTTATTTCTTTGTCTCAGTCCTTTCCCTTACCTCTCTTGAATTTAAAAACCGATGCAGATACTAACAAAATAAACCACACGGTGAGTTTTCACTGGAATTTCACAGGAAGGTTCCCTCCATCCTTTCTGAGGTCCTTAGGGGAAAACTCATACTTTAGAATTTGGGTAAGAATCACCTTGCCTCCTAAAAGCCAAACCATTTCTAGATCACTTTTAGCAATCTAATAATGAACATCTAGTTTAAAGCATTCAGCAAGTCTCCTTTGGTAGTCAAAGGAGAGCGTCCTAGAGGGCAGTTCACCCCATCTTTACTGGGCACTTAGCATTGCTAAGCTGAATAGTTCTCCCGAAAGAGCCATCTCTCCATCAGCTAAAGAGGAACTAGTTAAAAATAAACCATAATCTTCTAGATGACCACAGGTATGTGTGATGTATCCAACCCTAATGTCATTTCTTTGGATGATAGCCACAATTTTCTTCCCTCATAACAGCTGAATAGTCCACTAATCCTTTAGATGCCCCTCCACTATGGAGGGCTTGTTCCTATAAATGCCCCTATACCTTCATATCTTGCAGGATCTGAAAATCACGAAAAATGAACAGTCCAAAACAAAGAACAGACCAGCAAGTAGATAAACAGGGTAAACTGTGAAGTTTTCACTAGTTTCTTTAAACCTTAAAATATCGTTAACAGGAGTGAGGCATGGAATTGTCTTGAGTTTTTTAAACCGTTTCAGGTAGGAGAATATAAACAAATGGTTCAAAGACCATGTGGCTGAAACTCACACTATAGGTTGTCCCTGCACAGCAAAGAGATATATATAATATAAGCACACAAGAAATATGAATTCAGGAGTTTAAAAAAAATACAGAGCTATATAAGCTAAAGGACATAGCAATATTATGAGTTAGGCGATGTATTTATTATTTATTTAATAAGTTGGATTCAGGAGCCATTGGCTGTATCTGACACAGCACTGTTATGGGCAGTTTATAACCTAGAATAAAAAAAGTGGTAGTCCATGACTCATAAAGCTTGCTATCTGTGATGTTTACATGAATATTTACTGGTCTTTGGAAGGGGTGGCTGCCCCTGCAGAAATCTGCTCCAGTATACTTATATACATTTTTCTTGCAAATGTTATCATGCATTTTTATGTTAACTTTTAGTTTAAGATGTAACCGAACTTCCTATACTAGAGTGATTTTTGAGGAAAAATTCATGGAGAAAAAAACACATACTATTATCTTTTCTACAGAGACTCCTTTTGAGTCACATTAACAGTACAGAAATTAATGTTAAATACTGTAATAAATACAGAACAACATATTCCTCAGCCAAAATAAGGGACATATTGAAAACCATTAGTGCAGTACACCTAAGATAATGTGGTTTAATGCTGTGGTTTAAAGTGATAAAGCTTAACATTTTCTTTAACATAAATACCATTTGCTCTGACGACTCAGCACTGCTCATCTGTGCTATTGGCAGTAGAGTGACCTAATACTCGCTTTGGTGGATCTCACATAAGTTTAGTTTTAAAATAGTGACATTTTTTTGCCATGAGGGAAAAACAGAGCAGAAGACTAGTACAATTTAGTAGGTTTTAAATTATGGTTCAGAGATTAAAGTAATTACTTTTAAAGAGTCATAAACTGATATGTTGCTGAATTTGTCTCTTTACTCCCTCAAGCTGTCATACCCCAGGCAATTGCCTTCACATCAGTTATATCATTACTTCTCTCTCCGATCAATGAGAGCATCTCCCAGGCAGGGACACACTCAAAAGGAGGAGAGACTTTCAGGGGCATTTCCTAGTCCTTTCCTCTTGCAGTTCTTTCTCCTAACAGGACTGTGGCTAATAATGCCATTTCACAACCAGCAGATACATATCACACTTTTTAAGCGTGTTTCACACTCACTCATGTAGATGAGTAACTCTAAGGATGAGCAAAGGGGAGGAGGACTTGACCTGTTGACCTAAGCAACTTAGCAGGGTCATCAATTCAGTGCTGACATCTATCTCCAATGCATAGTCGAAGGTGTTGCTCTTAGGATTTTTGGGATATTATTAATGTAGAGGGAGGAGGGAAGCAAGATCTCACTACCCACTGGTGGAATATATACTTTTGTTATCATTCATACTCTTATGTCAGAGAGGGGAGTGATTTGTTTTCTCCTATTCAAACCATACAGTGAGGACTGGTAGGACAGGCAGAAAGTCCTTATCCCTCCATCCTGAATCACACCCACCATGTTTTCTTATTTTGTCTCTTATTTTCTGCACAAGATAGGTCTACTCATATATGCACATATATAAACATACGCAGGACATTACAGAAACCAGACTAATTCTGTGACATAATGAAAATCCCTGGGAAAGACTTTTTTTCTAGTCCTGTAATGCAATCATTCAGAGAGTACTGACTGTAGCACTGGCTTACAGATCTGTGCAATATGTGAGGAAAGGGGAAGAGGCTGTGGCAAAGGTTTTCATATTTTTCAGGTGGAGAGGAAGCATTTGTCTAGTGTATTTTTTTAAGATAATGGTGCCTGCTTCAGAATTGGTTAGATAGGCTGAAGGAGTTGTTCAGAAGTGGTTTTGGTCGGCCTGGTCTGATGACAACACACTGTGATCCAGGTATGCAAGTGTGCTTGTATTAGGAGAAATATGCAGCTGAAAACATACCACATAGGTGGGGAAAGCACCTACTCATAATCTGTATCTCTAATGCTTTGCAATAAGCCATTCTTGCCCATGTCTTTTCCATTTCTTACACGTTTTCTTACTGTAGATTATGTTTCCAAACTCTAACATTTACAGTTTCAGGGCATGTTCAAACAGTGATCTTATTTAAAATATTAAAAAAAAAATATTAAAAATATATGCTATTTACAAAATCTTTTTTCTCCTCTCCTCTCCTCTCCTCTCCTCTCCTCTCCTCTCCTCTCCTCTCCTCTCCTCTCCTCTCCTCTCCTTTTTCCTCTCCTCTCCTCTCCCTCTTTGCCCCACATGACCATGCTAAGAATTCAAAAGACCCCTACTTCAAAATCACAATTTCATACAGAAGTACCTGTATGCATAGATATGAGGGGTAATGATCCTCAGAGATCTGATTACAGGTGTGGAGTTCAAATAAAAGATCCTTTTTACGATCGCTTTGAAAAAACATCAAAATCATGTCTACTACATTTGCTCAGCTCATGAACCAAAACTGAAGGAAATGAAAAGTAATAGCAGCAAAAATGACCAGCAAACACTACTTTGGAGTGCATATAGTGTGAGTAAGAATTTTAAACGAAGCCTAACACAAGGGTAGCTGTCTCGGGAGGGGCTCTGGGTGGTATATTAGCCTTTTCACATTCACTCTGTATATCATATATTCCTACAGATCTTTCCTTCCCTCCCTCCAGGGTTTACTCTTTCTCCCACTACCCTTTTCTTCCTCTCCTCCACCTCCTTCTGCCATTTATGGATTTTGATTGACAAGAGTTAAAAGGCACACAGCCAGCTCTAAAGCAGCAGCTGGGGCTGGCATTCCTTCTACGTAGACATATAGGGATATCTCAAAACATACCATTCTGGGATAAATCAGCTTCCCAGCTGCCTGGTATATGACATGACTGGATAATGCTATGTGTCTGTTTTGACCAAAAAAGCTGTTTTTGATAAGACTGTATCTTCCCTTCTCTGCCATCAGCTCCTTCCTGCTTTTCAAGATGTCTGTCTATCTGTCACTTACCTAAGTCAGTCAGGGTGGCCTTTGGCCCTCCTAGCATGTTGGCCCTGGCTATCCTGGCATGTCCTGTGGGCAGAGGCAGCCATGGCACAGAGCAGCTGGCTACATCTGGGACTGCAGCCCTCCAAGTGGCCAGCACAGCCCTATTCTCCTGCTGTAGGTTATGAATAACCCTCAATGAAGTCCACAGGAGTTACTCTCATCCCACAAGGAGGAAACAGGGCCAAACCTCTCTAAAATGACCAGAGAGAGACCTGTAAATTTCCTAACACTGTAGACAGATAGGCATAGCAGGGAGAAACAGTACTGTGCATGTGCACCCAGGCTGGTACAAACAGAGTACCGCTCCGCTGTTCCAAGGTCGTAACAACCAGTACACAGTTTGTTCATTTAAAAAAAACCAAACAAACCAAAACAAAACAAAACAAAAAAGCCCAAAATTTTAAGGTCCTCTTTTGTTTTTGTAAAGGTCAGGGTTACCCTTATAGCAGATATGGACCTCATCAGCAGACTTTCTGAGATTTATGGCTGGGCTTCTAGGGTAGCAAAAACAATGTTGCTGAAGCTTAGAAGAAAAGCAAGAATAGTAATGGTGCTAGTCATTTTATTAATGAAGCACACTGATTTCACATATTTTTAAACTTCTTTTGCCGTCTCTTATGCAATAAGTAGATCTCTGTGAAGTAATAAAATGTACATCTTATGCTATTAAATTCTGTCTAGTGCTTTGAAATCCACTCACATCTCAGTAGGAGTTTGGGGGATGGAAGTAGTGTACAGACTGCTTCGCCCTGGATGTTTAAAACGTTTCTTTGGTTTCCCAGAGAAATACACACATAGACCTTTCAGGACACATAGACTTGCCAGTAAATTTTCACCTTAACAAATGTGTGTAAATTAAAATTTTCCTTACAGGTTATTTAATTAAATCACCTGTCTTAAAAGAATACCTAGTAAGACCAGTTTGGTCTGGCCCAGCTTTTACCCAGCTAATGCAGGGATTCTTTGAAAAAAACTCACCCAGTAAATATTTTGGGTCAAACTTTTCAAATATTCTGCTATAGGTTTGTAAAAACTACTGCATTCACTGAGTCGTTCAGCCTGAAAGTCCACCGCATCTTCAGGAAAGAGACCTCTGGTGAATGGGAATTCCCTGGCAGGAAAGTCCTGCTCCAGTCCAGTGGCAAATCTGTTCCACGTGTTAGGGAGGCTGTGATGGTATGTTTGGTATTTCTGCAGAAGAATTCACTTCGCAGAAGTGGCCCAACTCAAAGTGTCTGGGATTGCAGTAAGAAAATCCCAGCCTACTGGAAACCAGGGGAACCCAGCCAGGTTTAGCTATCACCTTCAGATTGGTGAGGATGCTACCCTACATGTCTTAACTACGTTCAAGTGTGCTCTGTGAATTACTGTCGAGCTTTTTCAAAAGAGTAAAGGTAGGTGCATTTTTGTCTTGGTTTTATAAAGTGCAGGGAGACGTGTGTGGCTCGTGACTCTACCAAACCTATGCATCACAACCATCAAAAGCATCATCTGGGTTTAAATGATCAGGAAGAAAATAAAATCTGCTGTCAGAGCCTGGAGGTCCTTGCAAAAGCTTATGGAAATCAAATGAGTTTTATTGAATACCCATTCCAAATAATCTATTTATTTTGCAACTTTCAGTTTTAAAATCAACACACAGCTGGAGGGCCAGATTCACTGGTATGCTTTGGCTGAGCTGCACTGCTTTGGGGATGTAAAGCATCTGTAAACTTGATTTAACTGGGCTCGTTGGGTTTGGCTCCCTGTCAGGTTTACAGCTGCTTCACACTGCCAGAGCAGTGCAGAAACTCAAAGTAGACTGGTGTATCCATTCTCACAGGTGTGAGGCACCGGAGGGTACACAGGGCAGTGAAGAATCAGGGCCACTGATAATAAACAAGCATTATTTCTGATGGGGAAGAATAAATATATAAGGGCAGAGTAAGGAAAAAACATCTTCGTTGCGTGCAATTTTAGGGAAGGGAAGTCAAGTGAGTAAAACTCTGGAGTATTTTTCTGGTTTTACATACAATCACAGACAGTTTCCTCTATACTTGCATGCTCTCTGCCACTACATAGATAGTTTAAAGCAAAAATAATGGATCACAATGGGAATTAGCATCAGAGTGTGTTAATGGCATTATGTTTTAACTCTTGACTGCATCTAAGAGCAGTTCCTAAGGAATTTTAATATCCCTGTTGTTCCCAAGCATGTCTTGTTAGTAGGTCTGTATGTTTTATGAATGGAGACACGCAGAACAAATGTCTGCTGACAGACAAGGACAGAAGGTGAATGTGGGGAAAAGTCACGTGCCATTCCGTGGCAAAGGACAAACATGTTGGTACACGCATTAAAAATGAAGTAGCAGTGCACCGTGTGGTTGTATAAATTTTAGTTTAACTGTGGGTACATGTTTCAAACTGTGGCATACTCTACTTGGCTTTCTTTTTACATCCGGTAGCCACTGCTTCATAAATATCTCCTGACCTTACTAAAATTTAGTTGCAGTCTTTTCACTGCGGGCATTAGGTCACTCATTGTTAATGAGCATATTAGGTAATAGTTGTTAACTCCAGCACATTGCAGCGTTTCAGTAGAGTGCATTCCCTAGCAATGAACACAAAGTGTCACTGTGACCACACACTAATAATTCCAAGAAATATAGAAACTTTTGCTTAATTTTGAATTTATTTACTTGTCATGTGTCTGCTCATTTGGAACTTCTAGCATTAATTATCTTTGGTCCAAGTTGGGCCAGTCTGGAATTCTAATTATCTTCATTTTTACAATTCGTATCTCTGAGGTCTTAGTGTACTTTGTTGCTGAACTCTGGGCTGTACATAATCAAGGCAGAAAAGAGATAGGTGGCAATATTGTACATTTCAATTGCCTTGTCTGATGTGCCCCTTTTGTAGAATAATGAACATTGGAGAAACAAATTGGTCTGTCAGAGTCAATAACAACCCAATACCCTGAGCTGCTGGTCACTAATGCTTCCTGTACTTAATCAATGTGCTGCCGGAGATGTTCTGTTCACAACAGTTAAAGACGAGCAGCAGCAGCAGATTTGGCAGCAGGACTGGGAGAGTGAGTGAAAATAACCACAGAGTTGGAGTTTCCTTGTGCTGGGGGAGAGGCAAGTAAATGAAAAAAACAATGTGCTAAAAGGAAAACCCTGCAAAGAGACAAAGACTCCCACTGTGTCCTGTGGGTAGAGGAGGAAGAGGAGGCCAGTTCTTTCCTCAAAAATGTTTCATTAAAATGAGTAAGCAGAATATGATTCCTACAAGAAGGCATAGCAGGAGAAACGAACATTCTAGACCCCCACAATTAAATTCAAACCATTAGAATAACCAACGTGAGAGGTACGAAGTTGAGAAGAATCAAATTTTTTACCTCCAGTTGTGATCAGAAAGCCTGAATTACCAAAAGCAATCGGTGCTGGTAACATTGTTCAAGGTAGCAAATCATCATTTTAACCAAACTGGGAGAGTTTTGTAACAACATGGTTTTTGAATCATGTCCCATGAGTAGCTTTTGAAATGATTAAGTGAGCAAACAGAAGACAATGTCTAAGAAGGAAAAGGATAAAAGGAGATTTATGCCTAACATACTAGGTGGAGAGTTTGTTCAGTGGGTCTTACTGGCATAAATCCGGACAGCTGAAGGGGACCTAGGCGTGTGCACTCAGGAAAAACAGAAGATAACAAGAATAAATAAATGAAATACCATAGCTTTTCTTACAGAAAATTAGAGCTCAAAGAAGCAACTTACACCTGTGTATTACTGTCTGGAAATACAGTTTTAATGGTCAGAACAGACTATTAAGAAAGTTAGTTTCCACTCTGCACCTTGCTTGGACAGTATGTTGGGGTCTTCCAGATCTTTCAGCAAAATGACAATATAAGCGTGTACATCAGCTTATTCCTAGGAGGTGGAACGCATTGTTGGGCAAGCTATACTTCGGTTTGCTTAACTGAGAGTGGAGTCCTTGTCTTGAAAACTTAGCAACAATGGGAAAGAAAAAGAATTGGAACATGGAAATCTTGAACTCAACTTAATATTCACAGAGAGACTCATAAAGATATTCAGGATGGGACTGTGCTAACTTTATCTGTCGGAAGGTCAGTTGCTTCTAGCCTAAGCTAGACATTTATACACTCAAAAGTTGGTTGAAATAAATAGGCAATTCCAAAGGTTAGTTCATCCCTGGTAATTTGTATAGATATTGTAGGATGGAAGATGCTTATTTTTCTCCACTGAAAGCCAAAGCTAGGTCAGATGAATCCCATCTTAGAATATTCAGGGAGTTCCTCTCTGACTTTTTCTAGTTTTACGTTGATTCAGCATTTTTGCCTTCTTTCATATCAGATAGATTTTATTGACAAGGATGACAGTTGATGATAATTTTCAGGAACAGTCTAGTGCTTCCCAAAGGAAAGAATGAAGATAATGAGAATTGGATAAATAATCCTTCATATGCTAATAATTTTTTTAAACTGGGAAACAATTTTTATGAGCAGTTTGTTTCACTGGAGCAGGATTGGGATCCACAGGGTGGAGAGGATCACAGGTGTGAGAGGATTGGATCCACAGGGTCACAGATTTTGACATATATTGTTTTCTGAATAAAAAGTCTAACTTATAAAAAAAAATACTGGGACAAAAACAGATTGTAAAATTACTCCCTTAAGACAGTTTCCCTTCCAACAAATTTAAAGAACAAGAGTATAGAAGTCCTTGTGAAAAATCTACAGATTTAGCTTTAAATGTTTTTCTATTCCTTTATAAAAACCTAAGAAAGAAATGTGTATTTTTAACAGTCATTCCTTAAGTATGCTCTTTGTTAGCTGGTTTGATAAACAAAGCAGAAATGATCCAAACTAACCCAGTATATTAGGAAATACTAAGGACAAACTCCTCTTCACCCTGGAGGATCACCGAGTTATTCACAATGATTATGCCAACTTACGTACCTCTGAACAAACATTAAAATCCAATTCTTTCATCAGCTGTGGAACAGCAGCAGCTATAACTGACACAAGAGCAGAAAGAACTGTTGCAGATTCCCAGGACAGAGAATGAAATTAAGGAAACAGTGTTTGTGTTGGAAAGCGGGAAAGCCTACACCCCCAATGGATTTGCTGTAGAATTTTTAAATACATTTGAAAGTGAAATCATATCAGGCTTACAGGACTATGTCACCAAGCTTTTGAGAGAGGATCGCTCCCAGACTCCCATAGGGAAGCAACCATCTTTATGCTTCTCAAACTGGATTATGATCCTCTGGAGGGGATATCCTTTCGATAATTAAGGTTACAATCACAGTCCCATTTTACAGCTGATTTTGATCTTCCATATGAAACTTCCATATGATTGCTCAATAAAGTCACACTAAGTAATCAGAGAAACTGCCCGTTTTACATACATATACATTAATAACTCATGTCTAGCCAAAATTACAAAACCATACATGTTCACAATTTTTTTCTGCCGCAATGGGTAATACCAATTTCTCTTAAACTGTTTAAAAGTACTGTTGTCAAGAAACAACTATCTTATATTGCCAGATACCATCCCACATAAAGAAGGAGCAAGGACATTTTGGATTAGTTATAAAAGGTTGAACTTTTAAAAAATATCCCCTCCACTGAATAAATAAATTTTAAAAAAAGATAAATTATACTTAGCCAAACTAAATGTTTCCCCACTAGCTTGAGCAATGATAATGTAAAGATAGAATTTACACTCTGTATTAACTTGGGTAAAATAAGCAGTGAGCAGAACTGTTACAATATCCAGTAATTATCCGTAGCCATTTCAAAAATTAAGCAGAACTATATGCTCCCTTATCTTCCCTCAAAAATATTGTCTCTTGACAAAAAGGAGCAAGATTTTTAGCAGTTTCTTTCTAATAATTATGGACTGCACCTCAGGCTGACAAGTCTCACATACAGTCCCATCTTCACATAAGTCAATGGATCTGCTCCTTATTTTTCATGGCTGTAAGAGTACAGGACCTCACGTCTTTTTCTCATTGATAAGAATTTACTGGTGCCACAGAAACACATGTGTGAACAGGAAGGATTTTTGAGAATTTACCAAAGACTACCCTGCCAGCATAATGTCCTCAAGCATTTTAAAGCAGGACAGAGAGTATCTCCTATTTGTCCACTTATTAACAGCCCTCTTCTCCCTGAGGCCCTTGGAGGCAACCTCTATTAATTGTGGAATGATTTTGACATGATGACTCTCAAGGATATTTGTAATGAAAGAATATTTAGGCCCTTTGAGAGATTAGTGAAATATAAGCCATACACCAGAACAACACGTTTGTAGATATTTACAAATAAGACATTATCTGTGGGAGATAAATTGAGGAATTTTTGTACCCCTGAGTTCATTCCCTTCAAATACTAGCTTTTAATTATAGATAAAGACCATGAAAAGGATCTGCACTGGATATCTTTCTAAGCTGAATAAATTCAGGGGAGATAAAAGCTAAGATCAAGTGCAAAAGCGATCTGGATCAAGAATTCTCTGATGAAGAATGGATTGAGATATGTAATCAAACAAAAACAATCTCCATTAGTGTAAGACACCAAATGTTTATATTTAATGTTATTCATAGAATATGTATGACTACAGAAAGTGTATGCAAAGTAAATAGTGACAGTGATGATATATGTTTAAAATGTAATTTTGAAAAGCAGTCTCAGCATGTGTGATAGGACTCAAAGCATTCAGCAACTCTGGCACAAGGTTGCAGAATTTGTCAGGGCTATTCTACAAATCTTTAAGTTACTTACATCCGCTTGCCTCATCATCTCTCTGACTGCTTTTTAGGCAGATGCAAAATCAAGTTTGTGGACATTGTGTTGACTGCTGCTAGGGCATATATTGTGACGTGTATGCCAAACATCATTGTGTCAGCTTGGGGTGGGGCGGGGGGATAGTCAGAGCTGGCAGAAACATCTTATCTGGAAAAAAATTACTGATGAAGAAGCTAGGAGGCTCCCTAAAGTATATTGATAAAATATGTAATGTTAGAATAATTAGACTGGAATTAAAACAGAGAAGCTGATCTATAGACTACATTACCACCTATGTCTATAATAAGAAAAGAAAAATATTTGCCAGATAAAATAAACCCATACATGCTTTAAGTTAGCTTTGTTGTGGAAATACTTTTTAGATCTGGCCCTATAGCTCTTCTATATACTAAACTCCATTTGCTGTATTTGCACCGAAAAAAAAGTCTTGGTCTTCATTGTTCCAGACATGCAGAAATAATGACAAGATGTGAGGGATGTGGTTTAATTTGTCTGCGACTTTATTAACTGAACTCACCTGGGAATCATTCAGCAATAACATACGCAGTGCAGGTCATCATTTCTTCTTCACTTGTTTCCACATATTTGGGGAGAGCTGTCACTCATAGCTGGGACCCCACTGCCCTCCCCTGCGAAGAAGGTTAAGAGGCTGCAAAGAGGGTGCTGCCTATTTGCTGCAAGAGCCTCTTTCCTTTTGCCTCTTTAGCAAGCGTCTGCTCTTTGATTTGCTTCTAACTCTGCTTTATCAAGGAAACAGATGCCCTGGGGAGCAAACACAGGCACTGGTCACCTGCCACCAGGATGCACCAGCAATTAGCTGGGCTGCCCTGTCCAGGTTGCCAGATAGCTAATCATTCTCACATCAGCCAGATATATATGTGAGCAGGTGGACCCCTCTCCCCTGGACAGCTTATGTATCCCGTAGATTGCTGCATGTTTTTAGGAGTGTGTAAGAGCCATTCCCACCCCTGAACACATCTAGCCTCTTCACAGCTTGTGGGTCTTCGGGTCTTGCTTACCTGTTCAGACCTCTTGGTCTGATAGCACACCTCCCCTGCCACTCGTACAAACATCCTCCTCACAGCACTACCTTTCAACCTCTTTCCTCCTTTCCCCATCCCTTCTTATACAAAGTGCACTGGAAATAGCTTCTGGCATACAAACCTCCTTTCAGGGGAATCCTATTGAACTGGTTAATGGATTATCCAACATTCAAGACCCACCTCCCATCACTTAATTTGTCTTTAATAATAAATAAGTTCTATCAAGGAATGAGGAGTCTGCTGTATCCCCAGCTGTCTTAGTCAATGCCTGAAATCTTGCCAGTTTATTAAGAATGAGCAGAGATACCTGCTCTGTCTCGAAACTGCACAAGGTAGTTGAAGGACAGGAGTGAAGGAAGAGCAAGGGCTCCATATTTCTTTCGTTGCCAGGTCTCCCACTGACAAGTGAGTTGCACACATTGCGTTGTGTATGTTCTTATATCTACCTTTCCTGGGAATAAAAATAGACTAAAGTATCTACCAGAAAGAATGGCATTAACAAAAGAGTAACTCCCAGGTCACATTTACCCAATACCTCATAAGAAAAGGATTAACAGCACCCCTTTAAACCCCAGGTCACAGGTCGGTAATATGGACTCTTGATGGAAAAATTTTCACCTCTGCTGCATGCACACAGGTGCCTCAGTTTACCAGGTGCTGCCTGAAGCCTTAGCCACAGCTGCACTGGCATTCCATTTCTTTCACTTTTAGTGCTCAGCTTTGACAGAGCTTAGCTGTATCATTTTCTTTTCCCAGGGATCAATTCATATGTCTAATCATAGATGCCTATTATCATTTGATATGTTCTGTGGCATTCTGCTGCTCCAGAAAGGCAAAGGGCTTCTTGTGCCACATCTGTGAATTCTAAGAGGATTTACCCAATACCATGGAGTGTCTCAAATGTACTAGACAACTCTATAGGCAACTGAATCAAGGCTCTGCTCTCAACAAGCCCCTAAACTTTAAGAACAATTACATTGTCATCTACTCTGTTGGCTGGATCTTTGTAGTTGCTTTCTATACCTGTGACTTTGTTTCTTCAAGAGCAGATACCTCTTTATTGAGATTTAGGTAAGTTTCTTTGCACTTCTCCAGCAATGTTGCTTGCAAAAACCATCTTTCGCTTGATAGCCAGCTCACACCAAGACAAGCTGTCACATACCGGGTTGTGCATCTTGCCATATGACCATTCCATGTAAGAAAAGGTCTCTCAGTGGTGTCTGTCCCCTCTCTCCGTATTTTTTTTTTTCAAGCTGGGTCCTATATACTGAAGCTGTAACATTTTAGTATGCAAGCTGACTTTTGCTACTTTCACTCCAGTTTCTTTTTTGTTGCCTTCTCAGCTGCCATGAGGCTACTCCCCAGAAGCTGGTCGGTCCCAGAATGGAGGCTATAAGGGCTGACACATTTCTACCTTTTCCAACCCATGCAGGGAAAGGCACAAAAAGCCCTGCTAACTTCTGCATTTAAGCTTCCTTTTGTCTGTGTGTGTGGAAAGATTTTTCTTCATCTGCTCCAGGGCTGTTATTATTTCTGCACCCAATTTCCTGCACACATACATTCTGGCTCTGAGCACCTTGAACGAAGAAAAATGCTCAGCTGAAGTATCAGCCATATGCTGCTTCTGTTCCTACTTGCCCACCTCCAAGGAAAGTTCCCGCTTAACAGCTTCCTGAGGACTACTGCTATTGGGCCACAGCTGCCAATTCCCTCCCTGCAAACCCTCAGGGGGGCTGCAACCAGCTCCCCAACTTATCTTGTAGGGTACCCTGAAGGCTGATGCAAGAATCATTTGCATCCATATGCAGTTAGCAAGTTCCTCTGCAGGTAGTTGCTATATTTGTTTTCATCCAGGTGCACTAAGCACACCATTTGTTTACCCTCTTCTCCTTCTCCCTTCCCCTATTCCTTAGTAAGACCTTGGCTCGGGCAATATATCCCTTTCTTCCCAGTTTTTTTCAGAGACACTCTCTCCCTCTACAACACTTTTGCCCCCACTGAAGATAACTGGAGTTTGGACATTTACCCAAGCCAACAGGGAATGTGAAAACTAGGAACAAAGCCTAATGAAGCTTGGAGAGAACACCCATGTTGTGCCTAATTGCATTCAGGATTTTTCAAGCATTTTCCCTCCATAACTCACATTGCAACAGCAAATTCATTGGAGGTATGCTCTGCTGACTGATGCGCCAGTTACAGCTTACACGTAGGTTTCCATCTAGTGCTGCCCTCTGACCTGGACGTTTGTGATAGAGAGAGCAGAGACGCATGTTGGCTTAACAGCCAGTTCCAAAGCTCATTGAAATGGGAGACTTTCTACTGATGTCTGTGGAATTTGGATGAAGTCCCAGAGCAGACATTTACAATTGACATAGCTTTGCTCACAGTTTACTCTGCTCCTTAGCAGGGGTTTGAGATCTTTCTGTCTCTGAAAGACTGTGGGGGAAGGTGATTTGCTTCCTCCTCTGAGATCTTTAGGTCTGTTTAACTTAGAGATTGGTTAGAAATCTGCCAGTACAAAAATATGACCAAAACGCTACACTCATTTATCAAAAATATCAGCTCTGAAGAAATGCTTGGGGGCTGCCAATATCTATTTATGTTGGAGATGCCTATAGCATTTGTAATGTACAATAAATAAGAGCAGTCATTCCAAAACACTATAATAAAATGTTCACAACTTAAAAGTAAATACTACACAAAATGATCTGCTGCATTATTACTCCCATGCAAAGATATTCATAATTGGTACCATAATCAAAAAGTCTTTATTAAATATAAAATGGCTTTTAATAAGCTGACCTTCCAAATACAAAATGTTTGTGTTCATCTACTTGAATTGTTTTGCCGGAAAATAAAAGTGTTGAGAACTCATTTCCAAAGGATGATAAATAGGAGGCAGCTACCCTCTTTTTTTTGTTTGTTTTTAAATAATGCTTAATTCCTGGTACACGAGCTAAACAGATAAGGCTGCCAGCAGCTGCTCCCCACCAAAACACTTCACAGTTACATGATAAAATGTAGGTGATAACATTGCAGTGCTGTAAAACAAGGTTGTAGAAACATGGGCATGTACTGATGACAAATTTGCCTTTAAATCTTCTTTGCTAATATTTATAGGCATGAAATCTTAAAGCACCTTTAATGTGCCTATAATCCTGCCCATTTGACAGCTTTTACATAATTTTCTAGGGAAAGGTGACCCGATCATCCCAGGCTGTTGACAGTGCAGCTGAAATGGCCCTCCAATAAATGAAGCAGGATTATCCAGACACTATGGCAAACAACAGCTCATAATATGCATCAAGAAATTTCCATAGCACATCGGATCTTTGTCTTCAATGACACATGGATCATGACGGGATTTCAAGAACACATTTCCCTAGACACCTAATAAGTTTTAACGTAAAAGTATAGCATAAAAGGCTCCCTTCAGATAGGTTCTGTTTTCCATATTAGAAAGAAATTGCTTTCAATCTGGAAAACTAGAGGCATAGTTTTAAGCTGAATTATCGTGTTAACTTATACTGCTTAGTGCAGCTGTTTTCCCTGACACTTTGAATGCATTTATGAGTTTATTCAGTTAAAATTATAAAACATTACAAGAAAAATTTTTTTGCTGCAGTAAAAGTCACTATTGACAATAAACAAGTCTTGATGAAGGCTATGATAAAACTGTGCAGAAGTTTTGCTGAATCTCTTACGCTCCTCTATAAAAACACCTTACACGAAATGCAAGCTATATGCCTCCTAGGTTTACATGATAATGTCAAGAAAGGTTTTGATGCCTGCTGCCAATTCATATCAAAGGTATCATGTGCTATAAATTTAGTTTATATTGGGGTAATTATCAGTGACATGGCCAGATTGTATTAATACTTCGGCTCCTATTGCTTAGCCTAGGTACTTAACAGTTTGAATGCCACGAAATATCAATACTGATGCTTTATGGCACCATGCCAGAGCAGCCTGGGGACAAGCAAGGGAGAATTGGTTGACAGTTTTTGTTCAAGTGTGGAGTTTGTTTGGTCTCATAAGACATTTATGAGGTCAATTGGATGTCATTTAAAATATCAGGAGAGAAACATATTTAAACTACACACCATGTCACACTAGGAACACTGAATTCTGTGAACAATACTAAAAAGGTGTTGTGAGTGCTTGCATAGATAAGAAAGAAAAAAAGACTGGGCTGAGGGTGACAAGAAAGGGATTTTCCCAAGAGGAATAACTGTCCCTTTGACACTCTTACAAAAAGAAATTAGGCAAAAAGAAAAACAAAACCACACGCACACACAAGAAAGCTTTGAAACTAGGAAACATTAATTTTCACTTAAAATAAGGTTTGCACTGGTGATATAGGTGCTTACCCAAGACATAACAGAGGACTAAGACATGAAGCACCTAACAACAAGTCTCCGTATATGTTTTCCAGGCAGTTCCTTGGTATGGGAATAGCAATGATCAGTGATTAAATGGAAAAAATAAAGCAACAGAATATTCCTGTACTGAGTGATATCATCATTAGACCACCAGTTAGTAGATCAGAATATTCTGTCATTAACTTGACATTTGTCCTCACAGAAAAGTATTTTATTCTTTCGTGCCTCAGTTTCTTCTTTTGTTGAAAATTAAGGTGAGTGGTACTTACGTTCATTGTGAGTACTCTGAGAATGTAATGTTCATAAGAGGTTAGATAAGCCAAATAATATCATAACATATAACAAATTATTAGCATTCACTGTTATAAAAGGAGAGCAGTCAGATTCTACTGCTGTTTAAAAGATCATGTAATCATAGGAAGGTTTGGGTTGGAAGGGACCTTTAAAGATCATCTAGTTCACCACCCCTGCCATGGGAAAGGACATCTTTCCCTACATCAGGTTGCTCAAAACCCCATCAAACCTGACCTTGGACACTTTCAGTGATGGGGTGCACTGGTTTTGGCTGAGAAGAGGTTAATTCTCTTCACTGTGGTGCCTGTGGTGGTCAGGGCGCTTTCCAGCTTCCCATGCTCTGCCATGTGGGTGGGAGGCTAGGAGAGGCGGGGCCACGGCCAGGGCAGCTGACCCTGACTGGCCAATGAGATGTTGATTCCATGTCATGTGACACCATGACCAGTATATTAATGGGGGCAGTGGTGGCACCAGGTTGGTGAGTGCCTGTGTCATGTGTGGTTTGTTTTGGTGGTTCATACCCCCCCCCCCCCCCCCCCCCCCAGGGTTTTGTGCCTCTTGTCATTTTCCTTTCCATTGCATTTTTGTTGGGGTTTTTTTTTATTATTTTAATTATTAAACTGTTCTTATCCCAACCCACGAGTGTTACCCTTCTGATTCTCTCCCCCATCCCACTGGTGGGGGAGTGAGCGAGAGACTCTGTGGGGCTGAGTTGCTGGCTAAACCACAACATGGGGCATCCACAACTTCGTTGGGCAACCTGGTCTAGTGTCTTACCATTCTTGTAAAAGATATGCAAAGTTTTGGGTTTTTTAAAATTAAACATGTTTAAGAACTGACTACCTCACTTGGGTTGAACTCTTAAAATCAGCACCACATGAATCAACAGAAAATGAAATCACCACGTGTTAACCACACATTTTCACAAATTATTTATATGAGATTTTCAGCTTTCCTCCTGATAAAAGATGCAATGCATTATGTCTGATGAACTAATGGTCACCTTACTTGGCTACTTTCTTTACTGTCATGCCTACTGGCGAATCTCAACCAATACTGATTTTATAATTCTTCAAATATAAATACAGTGTTTTTCTGCAGTACTTTGTATAGTACATAGAGTCTTAGAATGGGTTGGGTTGGAACAAACCTTAAAGATCATCTAGTTCCAATCCCCCTGCCATGGGCAGGGACACCTTTCACTAGACCAGATTGCTCAAAGCCACATCTAACCTGGCCTTGAACACTTCCAGGGATGAGGCACCCACAACTTCTCTGGGCAACCTGTTCCAGTGCCTCACAACCCTCACAATGAAGAATTTCTTCCTTATACCTAACCTAAATGTACCCTTCTTCAGTTTAAAGACAGTACCCCTCATCACTACATCATCCCTTGTCACATCATCACTACATTCCCTTGTAAAAAGTCCCCCTCCAGATTACCAGGAAAGATGACCCACTGAAATAAAATGTTTCTGTGGAATATAGGTTTGTATCTCTGCTCTTCCTTATTTGAAGAACAGACTTGAATCCAGGTCTTCTTTAGATGACTGCAAAAAGCAGCAGGTTACAGATTCTCTAGCACAGTTTAAAAAACAAAAAGGCAATATAATTTCAGAAAACTAGTTTCCCTTACAGTTCTGTTTAACACTTCTACAGCAATATATAAGGTATTGCAGTGTTCAGATGCCAGGGGAACATACCTCCTTAGCTGACCTAGCTGCTGGCTATTTTGGTACTACTTAAATGAGCTACAGTGACTTAGCAATGCAATGGTGATTCTACAGATATGGTAAATCTTGACACCAAGGAGTTTTCCAAAGGTATGATATTCTCAAAATCACTGTGAAAGCTGAGTTTTCATAATAAACCACAATTTAATGACTTTTGCTCTTGCCCACTCATGAACAGTAGTCACATTTACTAAAAATAATTATGATTTATAATATATTCAGAAGCTCTAAACATTTTTTATAGGCTGGCAATCTGATCTTTATTTCTCTCTGGGAGCAGATAGTGTTAAAAAAGCACAGAGAAGTCCCAAAATATACTGAAAAAAATATGGTAGTGGTCTTCAGATGCTGAGATATTATCTGGTTGCTGTCACATTTGTTCATAGTTTGGAGAAATAGTGTGTATGATTATTTTCATGAAGTCCATTGGAAAATGAAGACTTTCTGGATATAATTCTTGTCCATATTCATATGTCACAGAGCTCCTTATATGTTGTCTTCAGCATCTCTCACAACCAAAAGGAGCATTAATATCATTGTAATGATAAACTAAAATGTATTTCAGGGTGTTGGCAATCATTTAACCTTTCCTAAAAATTCCATGTTTTGCTCATATACATTCATTAGTGTTACACAACTGCCATTCATTTTGCAAAGCAGTGCAGAAAAGAGGGACACCAACTCATATTATTGTATAAGAAAAATAGACTGTAGGTTTTTTGTTTGTTTTGCTTTTAATAATGGGCGTAATGTTTAAAGTATCCAAGCAAGCAGATAGTTCAAAGGTCTCACCTTTTGCACTGGAGTCAAGGAGTGAAACCAGTTAGAAAAATCATTGCCATTATATTTTAGGTACTTCATTCTCATAGTAGAGAAAGTAGTTTGGACACTACTTCAGGAGGTCTGGAACTCAGACAAGACAAATCCAGAATGATTTGAGTGTTGAGGTGGTTAGGGGGCAAGACTCTCTAGCATCGACAGAAGAAGGGGGCTCGGACTTGGGAGCACACAACTATCTGTTTGTACAGTCCTGGAAGAATACGCCCCATGATTGCATTTATATCTGCCCTAAACTAGGTATCTTTACAAGTTAGACCACCTGTGTAAGCTCACCACTCCAGGCTTCTTCTACAGTCCACAAAAGGAAGCAGACATCTCTGGAGGATACTTCATGTAATCCATTTTTAACGTTTGTGCTACGGCAAGACGAATTCCACTCTGATCATCAGGCACAAGCTGTAACCATGCTAAGGTACAGGCTGCTTCTATCGCGAACGTGTACAGTACCTAACACAAGAAAGCTTTCATCCCTGACTATCCCCATCATGCAGAGACGCTGCTGCGGTGGAAATACTACAGTCCTGAAAGTGCTAAGATCACACTCCAGTGTGTTGGTATGTTTTGTAGCGGCAAGTCCTCTGAGCAACTGGAAGACGGTAATTTTTGATTGTGTTAATAAAGGCATTTTATTCTTTGAATCCTGCCTAAGAAACATTGGTAGGGCAGAATGGAATTTATTGAGACTCCAAGACTAACATCCCTAATCTTGAAAACAGAGATGATATCGCATATTTATTTAATAGCCCTTTCATCACTTTAGTGATGATGGTGTGAAACAAAAAGGCTGGAGAATACGTCACAGTGCAAAAATAATTATAATTAGGAAGTGAGGGGTAGTAAATAAATCATCTTCTATATTGCTTTCTTCTTTTCTCTTTCATTTTGGGTATATTTTCACACACTGGTTCCAAGATTCATTTGCATACCAAGTGTTCTTATTAAGGCAGCACCATTTATTCTACAACATATGCAAGAGTTTCTATTTTTAAAATTCATTTTCAAGGCATGAGCTTGGCATACAAAGTCAAATCCCAGGAGTGAGTCCTTCCTTTTTCCTTTAAAAAATAATAGAAAAATAAAATTCCATCTGAACAGTTTTAGGTTACATGAGGAGAAAACCAGAAGATGGTACTTTCATCCACTTCCTCCCATTTTCTTCCTCATTCTGTAACACCGCATCTGCATAAATGAAAATGAAAAAAAGAAAAAAGATGAAAGATGAAAGCTTCCCCTTTTTTCCTACAATTTTGGACATTTTAAGTATATAAATATATATGTATGTATATATCAGTTAACATAAGAAAATTCAGTATATCCAACCAGTATATCCAGTATATCCTCATGCACATAAGCAAAACAGCAATGACCTGATGATAGTCTATTTGATGAAAGTTTTGCATGCAGGAAAGGAATTGTATCCATTAATGTTCAGAAGGGTTTCTCTTTGTAGCAGTAAGGTATATAATGACATAAATACACTTCTACCAAATAGGAACTGCATTTAAAAAGAAATAGTACATTCAGATTTACTTGTTAGAATATGACCCCATTGCAAGTGAATTTCTACCTGGAGTTAAAAACTTATGTTATTTTCAAGTATTTAAGTGAATTTCAACCTTTTTTTACAGTCTGGAGTAATTTTGCTACAAATATATTACATTAATTTCCTTGGAATATAACAGTCTAATCTGGCATATAGTATCCCACACAATCAGCAAAGGAGGAACAGGTGAGCAGAATTTGTCACTATTCATGCTACAAGAAGTAAGAGAGAATCTCAGAATGCTCATACAGATTCAGCTGTCCCTCATAGCTGGTACCACTATTCCACCTTTATGAACAGATAAATCCACATGCAGGAGCTAACTTCATTAGCAAATGCAGAACAAGAATATATTTAGCTGTTCGTTGGGCCCACATTACCACAATATCCAAGTACTTCATAAGTAAGAAGAAACACATTTTCCAGAAAACTATAAAACTGGGAAGTATCATCTTCTTTTTTTAAAAGAAAAAAAGTGGGCAACTGGAGTTCAAAGAGGTTAAACACCTGCATTTCTAAGGTGCTGACTATCTTTCATTCACATCAGCTTCATCCTTTTTTGGTCCTCAACAGCTTTTCAGGTTAGATCATATCAAATAAGTTGCCCCAGACTGTTGTGAACGTCTGTGGCAAAGTTTGAATGATAAGTCAGATTTACACAGTTCTAGTTGAATGATTTAGTAGAAGAGCATTTTTCACTATGCAGAGGATGAAAAAAGTTTGCAGTCATTTTCAGGAAGAACCTAATTCATTACCATGAAACACCACATATGTGGTTCATGTTTTCTTTCATCAATTAAATTCTTCACTTTCATGAGTGAAAAATTATATATATCAGGCAGATTCCTTTGAAAAATAAACTCACTTACACTTACCACATTTTGTTTTAATTAAAAAAAAAAAAAGCTGGAGCTGAACTCTACTTTCAGGCAAATGCTTAAATGTATATTAAATTGCAGAAACCCTGTACAAGGGCTGGAGTTTAACTGTATGACTATTTTCCACAGTCAATACAAATGTATCTACATCTATGAGATACTGTTTTTATATTTTAAAGATTTTCATCAAGAAAAAACTGAAACCTCTTTTTTTATTTCATATTCTGGTGATAATCTGCATCTAATTTTATTACACTTAAAATAAACCTGAGAAATTGTCCTTCAAAGCATAAGCTTGGATGAAAATGAAATGCAAATAACAGTCTATATTGATTTATGGTGTGCACAATTTTCCTGGGGTTTTAGTAATATTTTTCTTCATTCATAATTATGCATAAATTATTTTATTTTAAAAGGTAGTGTAGTCCCAACCAGTTTGTAACAGATAGCAGGATACTGTGATTTTTTATTTTGTCTTCAGCATTATTTTTTTCTTACAATACTATTTCTTTTGCACAAGAAAGATGCAACTACAGGAAAAGCCTATCTAGCAATTAATGATTACATTTATATTCAGTGTGAGTCCTGTGTAGGGCACCTAGCCTATGTGTTTACCAGAGGCATCATAATTACCGTGACTTTTAAATCTGAGAGAGCAGTGCTTGATTCAGATTGCAAGCATTCCAGGATGGCTGAGTTTTGTCTGTATAACAAAAATACGGAAGTAATACATAACACACCATTTTTTGGTAGAATACAATGGGGGGATCATTCAGACCTACCTAGAGGGTTGGCATCTCCCACTGTGCTGGTTGTCACAGGCTCCCTCCAGAATTAATGAGAGAAATAGGCATTTTGTGGGGGGAATTTATCCAACAAGATATAGGCACCTACCTCAGGACGGGTCATACCATGACCCATATCAATTGCCTGTCTTGCGTAGAGCTCCTTCAGCTACTTCCAGTCAGAGAAATCCTCCTTTCTAGGAGCACAGGTTAGATATCATGATTGCTTCTCTCACAACGAGGAGATCTGGTAATCCTGGAGAGCAGTCAGAAAGGCTATCTCAAGGTTGGCATGATCCCAGAGGCAAAAATCATGGCAACCCCACCAAACTTCTTTACCAGCCCGCGGTTGTGGCAGTGCCTACTCACAGGGCACGCTCCTTGGAGTGCCCTGTGGTCTTGCTGCCTGGACTGGAGGTTGCTGGAGTGTGCAGGGCCATGCAGCCTGGTTCCTCTCAGGGCAACTGGAGGAGCACTCAGGGACACACCATGTCATAGCATGCTCTTGCCCCATAAGGCAGGCAACTCCAAATGTAGCCCCTGATGGTTTTTGGCTTTACAAGTGAGCGTCCCAAGTTTGTAGAGGAGTCTAGGTACTTTTAACACAGCTCAGTCTCAAACAGAATGAATAGACAAGCATTTTGCTACCACTAGTTCTTATAGCTGTGAAGCTCTGAGTAATTAGAAGACCTTGTTCTGTACTTTATTTAATCCCAAGTACTGAAAAGACTGAGCACTCACTTTTCCCCCTTACTTTTTCCTTGGTTTCCAGTTAACATGGCAAGAACTGAATCGTGAATCATGACCTATGAGTTTGTAAGATTGCCACTTCGAGGGACTCGTTCTGAAAAATTAGTGGTGTGGCCAACAGCAATGTGCTGCTGAGCAGTCAGAGAATCTGTTAAATCGGATCAAAGGATATTGCTAATTTTAACTATGTGCCATAGCCTTGCTGTAAGCTAATACAGCGGCCACTTCAGACACTGGAAAATGTAGGAAGACATTGAAACTAATCCCTTTGGAAATGTGGTACCAGGCTGAATGGCAGCAGAAACAGCAGGAGAAACTCCTTGTACCCAGTACCATGTCCAAATCCCTAGATTGACTCCTTCTTTTACACCCCTATATCTCTTTTAACATCCTAGGAAATTATGTTCCCAGGGGATATCGTAACCTGCTCTTTCATGAGCTACTTGAAATTAAGCGTGTATTTTAAATTGACCATCAAACCTTCCTTTTGAGTCAGCAGAGATGGAAAACCTACCTACTATCAATACCCATCCTGGGGTGGAATGAATCGCTCTCTGGTTATGCCTCTCCCTCTGCTGATTAGAGAGTGAGCCTTAGAGAACACTTGAAGTGAGAGCCCTGACTTTTACTTAGCTAATTTTCAGTAAATTAAATCCCACTCTTGCTTTAATTATGCTCCTAGCTGCAAGGAAAATGGAAAGAAAAGTGAAAAGGTAGCTCTGATGTAAACAGGATCAAGTCTACATCCTATAAAATTAATATCCAGGAATAGCAAGGGCAGCAAAAGTTTTTGTAGCACTGCAGCTGAATGTGCTAACTCCATATTTAGTGCTAGAAGTTTTAATCTTACCTGTTTAAAGAGTGCAAAGCCAATGGCCACGAAGCTGAGAGGCACAGGACCATTTTCTTTTCAAGGAGCCCATCAAATTTTTGTCACTACAATTCAATTCACTTCAATGACATCAAAACACCTGAGACTATCTGTTTTTCCCCAGCTTCAAAATGAAAATGAAAAGTCGATAGGGACCTCACTCTCAAAAAAATATTCATAAATCATGAAGTATAAGAAATGTTACTGCTAACCGTAGGGAGACACCTTTGTTTCTTTCTTTTGCCTTCTAATGCATACTTTTTCCTATAGCTTGCAATAATATTTTTTTTCCCCTGCATATGAGCTATATCCTCCGACTCCTTTAGATCCTTTCATAAAGCTCACAAGTCAACTGTACAGCTGAGCATGAATTTGCTTTCTGGTGTTCTCCTCTCCTTTGCTTGAACCTAATCTTTTCTTCCTATTGTATTTGCTGACTTAAACTGCAACCTTTCAGAAGCAGCGAGTGTCTTGTTATGTCTTTGTAAAGAAAGTGTGGATTATACCAACAGCACAGTTCTGCATTCTGAGTTTAAGAATGTGGTTGAGAACATGTTTTTTTAATGAAGCATAAAACATTAGTTTTAAGCAATGTCATTCAGGAAATGAAGGCAAAATTGCCATTCAATTTATTTGGTACTAGGATTGAAGTCTCCACAAAAAAATACTACCTGTGATAGTGTATGAGAAGTGGAAATGATTGGGGATATAGGAGCAAAACACAGGACCCAAATACTCTCTTGTTCCCTTCCCGGTCTCTTGGGGTTTTGGCAGTATGAGACTTCAAAGGGGGATAAGTGGCTTATATAATCAAAGATAAGAGTGTGAAGGAAGGACTATGAAATGGCCAATCCTCTCCTTAAGAATGCATTATGATAAAGTGAAATCAAGGAACAAAATTAAAAGGAATAAATATGGACAGCAAGAAACCTTAGATAAATAATAATAATGCAGTTAGGAGAGAAGAATTAGACATAATTGCTGTAGTAGTGCATTGTTAATGAAGCTGGAATGAAACCAGGTGGAAGAGATCTATTTGTTGCCCATTGGCTCCTGCAGGCTGGAGATGGTACTATGGAAAAACTGGAGAGAGAGGAAAATTTAATGAAAGTAGACTGACCTGCTACATCAGCAGTAGTATTATATTTTTTTCATATAAGTAAATGTAAGTGATGTGACATTACCCTAACATTAATGAGGGTATTACAGTGGCCAACATATAAGGGCATATTTTTGCATATTTAAGTGCCAGTGATTTTTTTTTTCTGGTTTGGTGGGTTTTTCTTTTTCGGGGGGTGGGAGGTTTGTTTTTTTGTTTGGATTTTTTAATTAAGAATGTTCTCCTGGATAAAGTGCATGAGCAAAAATAATGGCAATCAATACTCTCGTACTGTCAGAATTATTATTTTACTGCTGCAACATGTAAAAAAAATTTCTGTTCATAGATTCACCTACAAACTTTTATTAACAGCTAAGAAATGGACTAAGGAATTTGACCAAAAATACTGTGGGTAGGCAGTTTTAATTTTTGGTGTCATTCAAACTAGCTTTCTGCCCTCTCTCCCTCTTTCTTCCCTTGACCCTTTTTTTTAAAAAAAAATCTTTTTCCCATGGTTGCTAAGCATGTGGTTAAAGGGGAGAAAAATCATATTCACTAACTGATTTTCATTTAGTGCACCAGGAGCCTTAAGACACTTTGTGTGCAGATTTCCAGTTTCAATTAGAATGGATCTGCAGACATCAGATGATGTGAAAAATTATCTCATTTGAATCACATGAAACCAAACCACTAAGACATTGCTGATGAGGGAAACAGTGGTCTCATCTTTCCTGTGGTGTGCCATCTCTATTAGACTTTGTAAACTGCGGCAGTTTGAAATCTTTAACCAGCCATTACTAATAAGCATATGTTAATTGTAGCAGAGATCATAAGCAGGTCAATTAGGAGGCAAAGACTGGAACAGAATGAAACATTCAGCTGGAGGGAGAATTCAGGGCAGGTGTCGGCCAGCATGCGCTGCCCTGGCAGGAGCTCTAAGCATCTTGGGTAGAGCTCATTTAACGTTTTGATTTGCTGAATTTGCATTTCAGATTTCCATTCCTAATAGACCATATAGTCAGTCTTTGTTAATGAGGACTCTGATTACATGTGCCATTATAATTGGGAATTAGCAGGCCAGCCTTGTTTTGGAGATTAAATCCAAAGTAAATTGGATTAAAGACAATGCTGCTGAAATCCCTTTCTTTTTTGTTTTCTCAAGCCAAAGGTGAGGAAGACTCCATTTGATTTGTACATATGGCTCTTACCTTGATTAGCGTGTCTTGTGGTTTATTTATACTTTTTGAACGTAGCGTCTATTAGCCATTCCAATATTAAAAGCAAGTAAGAAATTGTTAAGTTTACTTAAATTATCCTGACAAGGTGCCTAGCTTTAGTGTTGTGCACTGATGAACGTAGTGTCAGTAGAGAATTAAGAGCATTCTGAGACATTATTTCTTATTATAAAGTAAATGTCTTTAAGTGTTCATCTGCCCAGGGTATATCCATGTACTAAACATCGACTTTAACTCTTGGTACATGAACTTATCCTACCTTAATTTACACCAGTTTGACTCCATTGACTTTAGAGGAGTTACTCAAGTCTCAGAAAGACTAGATTAATTTGTTATGTAGTTCTATAGGTAGATATTTAGATATGCTTTTGTTAATTCAGGAACAGGAAAGTGGGGTGATTTCTTTCTGTTTGATCTCAGGCAGTAGCAAAGAGCAAGACAAGTTCTGCCATTGTCTAGACTCTGTACAATATCTTTTTAGTAGCTGCAGTCATATCCAGTTGTATCTCATCTTTCATGTGTCTTGTTCTGTGGTCACGTAAGTCAGATATAGTTCAGATTCCTACAAAATTCCCATGGATAATTTAGTTTTATAAGCTAGTTGTACTCCAACATTTTTCATTAATGAGTTTGCAGAACAAGCTGGTTTTCCTGCAATTGCAAACTGACAATAAGTTTGCTCTGCAATTGCAGGAAAAACAGACTAACAAATAAAGGACAGAATATTCTGTGTCATTACATCTTGCATCTGACAAGAAGCAGCAGCTCTTCATGTACAGGTCATCAAAAGCAGAAAGCAGAAAAGAAGAAAAAGAACCAATAAGGTAAATCAAGTGAATCAGCAATGTTCTTGCTCTTTCAGGAAGCTAAGGAATGTCAACCCAATGGCTTTGGGGTTTTCATAGTAGAAGAAAGTATTTATTTGCTGATTTCATAAGTCTTAAAATATCTCTCTTTCTGTCTGTTACTTCCTTTGGATGAGGTCTTACCTGGAGTAAATCAGGTGTGCTCCTTGCCCTGGTAACTCAACAACTATTCAGGCATGCATGCATTAGGTATCAAAGTTGTATTAGTCCATGAAGAATCTTTGAGAAGTCTCTTTGCCTTTCTGCTGCTTCTTCGTAATCAGACTGAAAAACAAGCATGTTAAAACAAACCATGAAGAACTAGCATTTGGGGTTTTTTAATTCAGTTTCAGGTTTATGGAAGAATGGGGTGCCTTAGTTATGCAAGAAAAACAGATTTGCTGGAGTCTGAGTATAGAAGGCATGTCCAGGCTGTTGCATGTGAACTGTTCAGCGCAAGTAAGAAGTTGCTTGTTGGCAGCCTAAGTTTCAGAGCAGAACAAAATAATGAAGCTTAAACATCTTCTATCTTTGCTATGTGTGAGTTGTTTAGACCAGAAAATATTATTTATCCCAGGAAAAGATGTGGTGAATCATAGTGATATGCAAATAATCAGCCTCTCTATGTGTCAGACACTCTGAACATACTCATTTAGCATTTACTGCATCTTATACATCAAATAAGCATTCTTCTTACAACCTTGCCTATTTTCTGAGTATTATGGGGTTTATGGAAATACATTTCTCCATCACTTCTGTTTATTTGAAGGAGAGAAAGAGAAGGTGAAACTGCAGAAGAAAATTTGTCCAAGGAAATACCAGTGATCACAGTTACACTATGATGGTTATGTTCAGTGCTGGCATCACAGTGTTACTACCACTGCATTGTCAGTGTCCGTCCTCCCGTAGTGTGTTTTGAATACTAAGTTCTACTCTCTCACTGCTACCGTGAAAATAGATTTAGCCATTAAAATGATGACAGGTAAAAGATTGGACAAATTAAAGTAATTTCTTTATGTTTAGCCATACACACCATATGCACAAATTCATGTTTGAATATGACTCTGTGTGTACATATTTTCATGTGTAGTCACAAAACATGCAACGAAAAGAGAAGGGGATTTTAAAGAAAGATTTAAAATATGAGCCATAGAGATGTGCAATATTCATAACACCTTCCTTGACATTTGTATGACATCACTTCTTGGAAGTAAAAACGTTGGCATTGTGGCAAAAGGAGCCTAAGAAATAGTTCTTCTTGAGAAGGAGTGAGTTTATAGGACAACTGGCTGCAAAACAAAGGAATTGTGACAGGATGAAAAAAGCCTCACATATGGTAGAAAGCCAGGACTGCAGCAAAACCTACTGCCAGAGCTAAGTATGTATTAATTATTATTGCACAGCAACTTTAAAAAGGCTTGTGTAATTAACCTCAAAGTCTCCCTCAACTGATTTTTTCCTGTAGGCAGGAGCTTTGTCAGGAACTTCAGCAAATGGTAGATGATTCAACATCATTTTCACAGTGGAAGAGCCTTTGAACCTTAACTGTGAGAGACCTATTGTCACAAAATTGTTATTATTTATGATCCCTATTATCTGTCTTTTGTTTGCAAGGTCCTTTTTAGGTAAATAGTCCTCAACAACATAGGGATAGACAGCTTTGACCTCAAATAATTTGCAAGTTGAGGTAGCAGTGTTGCTCAAAGCATGACTCTAATCACCCTTCTGAGAAAAGCACCTTCATTATTATCCTTATAGGTCCTAATCTGTGTATGTATGTGAGCGCCTTCTAGCATTTATAAAAGATACAACTTTTGACAGAGACCTCAACGTTTAATTAGAGCCAAAAGTTAAGGCAGATGAGTTCTTGGAAAACCACACAGTATGAACATAAGGCTCACTTTTGTGCCATTCCCGTTACAGAGGCACATTCCGCTATTACACCAGCCATTTCTCTTCCAGAGCTTTTCCCTTCTGTTCATTGATTTTTTTATTGTTTGGGTTAGATGTGCATGGGTGTGATAAGAATGTAAGTGTGGTATGACCTGGCAGTGGGCTCTAAGGCCTAGAAACAAAGCGGTAAAAAGATGAGAAAAGGTGAGCTATGGGAGACAGGCCAAATCTACAAGGGAGAATAGAATAAAATTGCAAGAAGGTTGAGATGAAGGATATCTCTGAATGACTGATGTCAGAGTGTGCAAGGGACACTTTTCCTTTGTGCTGTTACTACCTGTCCTGGTTTTGGCTTTGATAGAGTTAATCCTGCTATAAGAAGTGAAGGCAGGGGAGCAGGGAAAGAAACTGGGAGAGGATGTTAGACCTCACAGTCCCCCTGGGCTCTGTATTGACACTAGAGACTTCCAGGGGTGAATGTGAGCCAGTTCCTTTTAAAAAGTCTGAAATGTCAGTACCGTTAAGACAATGCCCCACAGTGATGTGGTTTCTGCTTAAAGAGTGAGAGAGCCGCACTCAGGATTTCCTCCTCTCAGGGCATTGTATTGACCCATGAAATCTGATTAGTAGGACTTACCTCCAGGTGGCCTTGATGGGATGTCTGGTAGAAACTGAATATCTGGTAGTACTCAAGATACTTGGAAGTCCGACAAATGGGAACATCTGCCTGTCTGCCTATTTCATAGTAATAAAAATAATAAGAAGGATCTTGGAATTCATAATTAGAAGGATAAAGTGTTTTCCTTTCTGGGCAGTCTATGCTGCATTGTATATTGCTATATAATTTAAAGAAGACACACATTTATTTTTAATGTGTTTAATATTTGCAATTTATTTCACCAAGAGCAAGTTTGGTCACGGTTACGAAGCTTTTCCTGAGCAAAGACCCAAAAGGCACTTGATATTCTGGAATTAGTGGGGCCAGTTCAGTCCTGACGCAGGCAATAAGTACACCGCTGGTGATAGTGGTGCTGCTCCCACACCTCTCAGGGATGAAGTCAGGCCAACAAAAGCATGTATCTTACCCGGTAAGATCTCATTTTTTTCAGAGTACCCGAGGGTGTAGATAATTTGGAGAGAAGAGCAACAAAAGAATTTAAAAGAAGGCTATCAGTACAGAAAATTGAACTTCAGTCAGGTTTAATCAACTAAGCAATAGATTTCCTCACCTCTTTTGATACAGATTGCCTAACCCAATGCAAGAGTCTCTTGCGGTTTCATAATTTAAATGAGTAGCGTAGTCTGGCAGGTAAATGCCCATGCAGTGACCAAGGTTTTCAGAAGGGAATTTGGATTTGCAGTCTCACCACTCTGGACAAGCTCTGTTTGATTCCCAACTTGTTCCTTGATGCTGTTAGTCCCACTAAGGTGCTGCTTCACTGGAAGTTGGCTCAACAGGTTTGGCAGCTTCTTCACTTCTGTGGCAGTAGGTTGGCATTGCTCTATATGGTGCTGGGAGACATGAGTAATAGGAGATATCTGTTGATAAGTGGATAATTGTTTGTATACTGTTTCACACAGGGAAAACATATGCTTCTGATCTCAGGGGATTGTCTTGCATTTGTGCAATGATCCAACCTCTATGTTTTCCCCAGACCAATTCATCTAAATATAAATATCACTGTAAGGGCAGTTAATTAGATATTCTAAGTACATCCTGGGTTTTTATAAGCTAAGTCAGGTTTCTATAAATTGCAATACTAGACCAACATGCTTGTTATCAAGCCTTATACATATATATACTTGGGGGTTTTGCCCTATATCCTTCTTTGGCAAGTCCCATCATAGTTCATCACTTTATGCTAGTGGCTAAGTATTATTCTTTTCTGTAACATTTCACCACCTTAAATTATATGGATCAGTCGATCAGTCCATCAGTCCATGGTAGGTATTCATACAGAACAAATGATGTATCTAAATACACATCACATATATAAGACCATCTATTCTTGTTGATATACATATACCTCAAAGAAAGATCTTGGTATTTACGTTTACACTCAGAATATTGAAATATACGTTTCAATATTCCCTTTTATCCTAATGTCACTCCCCTCAAAAATAAAATAAAAGATTTCACAGCAAACACCTGCAGGCAGGGACTGACAAGTTGCAGCACCAAAGGGCTTTTCAGAGCTGCCTCCTGTTACTATAACCCACTCACAGAGTCAGAGGCTGAGTGCTGATAACACTTTAGGTCTCTGCTGTTACTATTCCCCCGCTCCACTTGGTGCAGGAGAGCCCAGAAATTCCAGGCTGAAGCTCTGGGGACAGGTAACAACTGAGGTTTCTGTGTCAGGACCCAAATCTTCCCAGAGTCAGCAGATTTTGTATGTTATCTAACCTGATGACTCAGCTTGCCAGTTCTTTTGCAAAGGCAATTTAAGCATGACAATAATGTTTCCTTAACTGTGTGACCTGCTGGACAAAGTAGTAAAATAGGGAAAACCATGAAGAAGAACAGCATAATGAGAACTGTGCCTATTGCACCTCTTTCTGCTAAGTCTCCCATGGAAACTGCATATACATTTTAGCACTGGGCACACAATACACTGCACAGTATTCAAAGCCGTTGCCGGGTCTCTTATTTAAGCGTTTTACTCAAAGAACATTGAGCTGGCACTGGTATCAAAGGAATGAATGCATATCTTTTCACGTGAAAATAACAGGATAGCTTTATCTGAGGGAAAAAGTTGCAGAATATCTGTGTGTGTGTGTTTGTATATGTGTGTGTAGGTGTTTGCATATGTGTGTGTATGTGTGTGTGTAGGGGGTAGCAGAGGCTATGACATAGCATATGAAGTCAATAGTGTAGTTGTTATTATTTATACATGAGTAAAGATTACAAATGCAGGCAATGGCTCAGATCTCTCACCCCCTGGATCTGTGAAACCTGTCACTCAGTCTCCTGCAGTGTGTCTTCCTGTCTCCGAGCCATTGGACCACCTGCTGCCATGACTCTCATCTATTGCATCGCCCGAAGGCCTCGATGATAACAGCATTGATTCCAATGTACATCTAATTACTTCTCATAATCTATTCATTTCACAATAGTGTAGTGAAACATCTGTCACATCATAAACTCTTTAGTATCCTTATCAAACCACCAAAACATACTCTGCTGCCAATTGGCAGCTACCTTGCTTTCTCTTTTCATTAATATGATGCAAACATATCTATGTTTTTTTGGTTGCTTCAAATGAATTTCCCTGATGACCAGTGAAAAAGAATTGGGCAAACTGCAATTGTAACATCTACCCACTACTTAGTGAGGTACCATTATTGATGTCGTACAAATATCAGTGAAAATTGCTTTGTTTCTTCTAGAGATAAAGGCTCTAAATAGGGTCTTTAACATTTATAGCATGGTAATAGATGTCTCCCTTCCTTGGTTCAGTGTGACTGATTCATTTACTAAAATAAGCATCTCAGGGATTATTACATTTGAGCAGTATATTGCATGGAAAAGCCTTTTACCTTTATAGTCTTTACTTTACCTGTGGGTAAATAATGCCCACTCTCTCTTTCTTCATGTAAGAAATCAAGAGCAAGGAGACCCATTAGCACATATTTTTATTATCAAACTATAGAGAATCTATCTATCCCAATAGGATCATGAATATACAGTCACATCTAATAAAAAGGGCCGATTAGTCTACTGAAAGGAACCTCAGATATTCAGGCAACAACATGGAAAATAAACTCTGAATTGTGAGGTGCTGGTTTACCATTACATGCTGAATTAAGATGAACAACAAATCCCGAGTGAAAGGAGTGATATATTAACTGTGTATTCCCTTTCATGGTCGATGTTAGCACAAACTGGGTCTTGTTCTTGTTGTTTTAAATCTGCAATGGAAATTAATTTAGTGTTGATTTGATAGCTGTAGAAACAGGAGCCCTTTGTGCATCTGCAGAACAGATACGGCATGAGCAGCCGTTCTGGGAGTTTCCTCACAATGTGCTTCAGCTCTGCATTTGGAGGACCCGCTTTTCCATGGCCTTTCAGTAGCTGGTGAGGAAGCTAATCTGGATTCACTGACAAGGCTGTAGTGTGGTGCCAGTCACTGTAGTCATTTTTATTATCTTAATATCTGGCAGTAAGGACTCGGACTGCCATCACCAATTTAAGCCACATTTCGTTAGTTCCTGACCTTGCTGGGAATCACAAGGGTGGACTAAAGGTGAAGGAGTCCATATCTCATTACCAGCCCCCAGGACAACCAGTCCTGTTTTATCCATTTGTCAATATATAATACAATACAAAATATATAATGCAACCTGAATATTTATATGCCTCTATTTTCATCACTTTTCTGGTTTGGGATATGTGTAATTTGTACCTATTTACTTGAAGTGCATGTTTTTACATGCAAAATACACTCACTACTCTGCATAGTGGGCAACACACAGAGGTTTTAGTTCTATTGACATATCTTGCAATATGAATACGTCGTGTGTAAGTCACTTTTAGAAGTGAATATTTGACCTATTCAGTCCTTGATGATACTTCGTAGAAAGGCCAGGATTTATGCATTTGTGAGCATTCCTCTTCATTAGGGAGAAAAGAAGGAAGAAGCAGTCTAAGTCTAAAGAAAAAGCTTTCAGAAAAGCTCAGAGCTCACAGGACAGGTCAATGCTGCGTCCAGACCGATCTCCCAATACTCTGTTCCAAGTATCAAAACTTGTACCAAGAACCAAATCTATGGGAGTATGGCAAGAACCTACAACCAGTGCTACACTTGAGAACCAGAGCAAAACTAAGTGGATAAAAGATACTTTGGTTTGGTATCTCTATTGAAAGGATTTTCTGGAGGGAAAAACCCCCACCACAACACACTGGACAGAAGCAATATATAATCTTCCAGTTTTAGTTAGGAAAAAATCCATTAATTAATTTGGAGTAAGCTAAAAGATTTTGTTCAGCATAAACAAGCTGGGAGGTTTTTTGGATATACAACAGTACTGGAGAGAATATATATATTTGTTTGTTTGTTTTAAATGGAATGTACTTTTTTAAGTAAAACGAAAAATTTCAAAAGAAAAAGATCAAATATTTGTTTTCAAAGCATTTTAAAATATTATCAGAATGTAATGCTTATTTCTCATCTGAAACCATAAACTTGACCCAGATTTTTGAACACTTCAAGTTCTTCCCAAAGGGAATTTTTCCACAAATTCATTGTCCATCAAAAGTAATTAGAAAAATAAATTATTAGAAATGTTTCAGTGTTATTTCAACATAAATCTTTGGATTAGGGAGATATAGAGACCATACATGAGAAAAAAAAATTTACAAATAGGTCTTACAGCAGAATAGCGTGGTATGTTAACCTTGGGTAAGTGCCAAATTCCTACCCATCCGCTCACTCACTCCCCCTCTTCAACAGGACAAAGGGAGACAATAGGATGAAAAAGGCTGTGGGTTGAGATAAATACAGGCAGATCACTTACCAGTTGTCATGGACAAAACCAGCTTGACTTGGGGAAAATTAATATATTGCCATTTAAAATAGACCTGGACAGTGAGAAATAAAGACAAAAATTAAAACACCACCTCTCCCCCACTTCCTTTTTATCTCACGTTCAATATCACATCTCCATTCCCAACTCCTCTACTCTCCTCAAGTGGTGCAGAGGGATGGGGAATGGAGGGTTGGGGTCAGTCCATAACATCTCGCTGCTGCTCCTTCCTCCTCACACCTTTCTCCTGCTCTAGCATGTAGCCCTCTCCATGGGCTACAGTCCTTCAAGAACTGCTCCAACATGGGCTTTCCATGAGCTGCAGTCCTTCAGGATAAACCTGCTTCCATATGTGGGCTCTTCCACAGGTCACTGTTCCTTCAAGAAATATCTACCTGCTCCAGCATGGGCTGGAGGGAAATATTTGCTCTGGCACCTGGAGGATCTCCTCCCCCTCCTTCTTCTCTGACTTTGGTGTCTGCACTGCTGTTTCTCACTTTTTTCTCTCTTTTTCTGCCCGAGTGGCATTTTTTTGCCCTTTTCTCAAACACATTTTCCCTGAGGCACCACCACCTTGGCAGAGGGGCTGAGCCGTGTCCTGCAGTGGGTGGGTTGGAGTCGGCTGGACCCATCTGTGTCCGGCACAGGGCAGCCCCAGCTGCTCCTCAGAGATGTCAGCCCCACTCCTACCAAAACCTTGCCATGGACACCCAGTACAAATAAGATGCTGCTTCTGAAAGCCAAATATTTTGTATTTTAGGTTCTTTTCTTTGGGCTGGAAGTTTCACTGAGCTTGACAGTTTTTACATGGCCACAGACTTACTGCAATAAGAACGCATACTGCATTTAAAAAAATTTAAAATTCCCTACAGATTGAGTCCTTTCTAAATCAGTGAGGATGGGCAGAAAAAGCGATTGCTTTTATAGTTTGTTTCAAGTATTTCCAACATAGATGAACTGATTACAGGCTGGATTTCATGCAGTTTATTTACTGATTTAAAGCAACAGAGTTCTGTTGAAGCCATCTGAGCTATGCTGATCTACCACAGCTAAGGAGCTCAGTCACTCAGTGAACAAAAATACCCAACTCTTTTTGAGCAACCTTATTGGTGTGACACCATGACACCATTGGCAATGAAGTTTGTAGGTGTACAGATCTGGAAATTACCAGAGGGAGGGAGAAAGTGAGGCAGGCAGACAAGCAGTTAGAACAAGCATTTAATGACTTTCAGGTGTTTGGGATGTAACTACTCAGGACCAACTCTTTAATACCAATGGTCATAGTTCTCCCTGTGTTAATAAGTAGCTTGTCTCTGCCTATGCTCCCAGTAATCAGCTTCAAGACCCGTTTCCTGGTCATGTGCTGGTGTAGCTGTCCTCCCAAATGACCTGTAGAAACTTGCTCTATGGGGAAACCACAGAGATCATGGAAAGAAGAGCCTGTCTGCAGCAGAATGACCTAATCTCTGCTGCAGGGAATTTTTTGTGTCAGAAATTTTGTTCTGGTCCCTACTGATCATTTCCATTTGATGTTCTATAGGGAGGGATACAATGGTTCACCAGTTTAGGTGAACCAGATCTCTGTCTAGATCTTCTTCTGCCTCTCCTTGTCTACTCCTGTGCTTTATTTTTTTACTAAGACAAAAGGCCTGCACAACTGGCTAACTATCTATGTCAGTAAAACCACAACCTCTTTTCTGGTGCTCTTAATATCTACCATCTTTCTTCCTTTAGTGTTAAGCAGGAGAGAAACTTCATTCAAACACAGAAGACAAGGAGAGCTTAGTAACTCTAGGATGAAAGGATCTCAATTTCCTTCTGGATCTAGTAAAAAAAAATCAATTTTACTAATGCAAAAAGCCCTCTACCTCAAATCAAAATTAGAGTGAAAAAAAATTATTCATATTTTCCATGAAGTTATTCTAATTTTTAAAGAAAAAAAAAATTGTGTAAAAGTGAGCTTCAAGATATTTTGAGAAGGTTGGATCTGGATTACTTTTGGCAAAAAGGAAGATTTGTCCACTCAGGTGCCCTCAAGTCTGGAGAAAGTTACTTATGTTCTTTTGTCTCATTCTTCAGAGACCACCACTTATAGCTCAGTATCTACATAACAAGAAAAATTTGCATACCACAGATGTAGAATTAATTTCCAAACCATTGCAACACTGGGACAGGTGCATAGTGCAAAGCATTTTTTATTACTGCCAAGACCAGAGTGGGTGAACTTTTCACACATTGGTTGGAGTATCAAGGAAGAGACAGTTGAATAGTGACAGCTAAACCCCACTACATCCGCAGACAGATGGTTGAATTGGAATACTGAAGTTCTTCATAGTATGGGGCAGACTGTCAGCTAAAGAAGGACCAGGAGATAACAGGAGGTACTAAGTGTTAAGGTCAGGTTTTAGGCTGAGCAGGCTCACTTTCTTCTGATTGTCCATTAGACAACATATCAAAAGGCTGTCTTTCTATAGGTCTCTTTATTTACAGGATTTACCTTCAAAGACAGACGTTTAAAAAAGTGCATGAGGACTTTTTGTGTCTATGTGTCAGACATCCTGATGGAGACTTGTGTTAGGACGATTATCCGCCACCTGAAGAAGCTTTTAGTGCAGTTAATATTAAAAAATTATAACTAAGAACATCAGGGGGCAGGATAGTTATTGTTGTATAGTTCTGGCTATGTGTGAAAACACAAACAAAATTTAGGTTCATTCCAGATAACATTGGCTGCCTAGCTCAGTTGCCCACTATGCACGCAAAATCCATGGACAGAGATAAGCCATTCCAGAGATCAATTCAACTTTTTGCATCAAATTGCCTTCTGAAGTGGTGTGTGGATTTTTGCCTTTGCCTGTTTTTTTCTAAAGACTACACTGGGTGCCGGTGCCTAAGGCCACTTAAATCAGACCTATCAGTTAGGTCCAGAAATTTGTATGGGAAGAATCTGTTCCCACGTGGATTTAATTGAAGTGGTCTGTTACAATTCCTCACACTCTCTTCTGTCGGGTTTTCTTCTGGTCTTTTTTCCATTTATTTGTCATATTTTGGACCTGGTTCTCTTTTTAGTTAAAGTAGTTATTAGCCTGAATCACACTAAATAAAATGCAGGAGCTCCAGACTAGACTGCAGTTTTGGCAGGGCTTTTCTGCTCGTGTACATTTCTCTGGTGTCTGGGGCAATGGAGGACAAGTATGGAGAAGGCCCTTGAAATCCCAGAAACATTAACATCACTAAGGTTTTCTTAGGCAGTTGAATGCAAGAAAAGAAGAGTCGGTCTTCTGCTGGTATGACACTGAAATTATTGTCCATTCAGTTTACCTAAAATGTTGGAAGATATATTTTTGTCAAGACTTGTGGCTTCTTTGCCTTCTAACGCAGTGCAAAGAAAGGATAACAATGGAGAAAATATTCTGTTTTCACTGACTACTCGTATACTTTTATGTTGCTTCTTAGACAAGTTTTTATGGTCCTATTTAAAATACCAGATGGCATGTTAGTGTTGCTTTAGGTATTTGGCTTGAGGTGTGTTTGACCTATATAGTCATAATTAGGTGCTCTGAAGCATCTCCTGGAAGAACCTAGTTCTTTCCATTACCCAAGCAGGAAACCTAGGCTGCTAGTTCAGCACCCTAAGCAAGCTGTGATGTGTTGTGAATACCCCTCACATCCTCCTTTTCTTAATACTGCATAGATTCAGTTTGTCTGGCAAAAGATGCGTGTCCATGATCTTTTGCAGATCTTTAGACCTTTTCTAGCCCTTATAAAGCCCTGCAGAAGTAACAGTCCTGCATTATCCCATTGTATTCCAGCTAAGGTTTACCTTCATTGGGTATTGGAATTGTTAATATATTGTACATGCTGCACAGCAGTAAAGGAGCCTTAATGTGACTAGGGACTTATTCAGCTGAATGCAGTTGGAGACTACAATCTGAATGCCCAAGCATTTTTAATATATGTATACAAGCAAAATAATCTCAAAAATTCAGCTAAGCCCCCCCCCCCATCCTTCGATACTCCTCCTGAATATTCACCACTGCTCTGTGTCACAAGGGCCCATGCTCAGCTCCTGTATAGGGTATATCTGTGCAGTTTCTGCAAGCAGGTTTGAACTAATTTTCTATATGTTACAGCCTTATCTCCAGGCCCAAGCAAGCTAGGAACCAGCAATCATATTGACACTTTAGCATACTTATGTGATCAAGTTAATAGCCCCAGTCCTTCAGAAAGTGATAGGAGTGCTGCTTTACTGAGAACTAAACTTTGAAAAAAATCTAGTCCAAAATCTCTTTCATTCATCTCTTCCATTTCTAGCAGCTTGGTTCCAATGGCAGCTGATATACTAAAATTAGATAAATTAATATAACACTTTTTAAGTGAAATATATTCAGCACTTCTCTTTGGCTTGTGCAAAAGCTCCATTCCCCCAGATGTTTTGAAGAACACCTACTGCAGGCAGATTTTCCCTGGGGATATCTTATTTTGTATGGTTTCCACCACAGTTGTTGAAGTATAGCAGCAATGAAAAGATAGAAAACAATAAAAATCAGAGGTTAACAAAGATTTTGGATCTTTCATAGGATTAAGTCACATAACCTGACTTTTATACTTCCCATTGGCTTTTTCAACTCACCCTCTTTGGTGCCTTCCTTTTTTTTTTGCTCTGTTTTGACAACCACCAAATCTCCATGCTTCTTCTTAATTTTTTGCTTTATGAGTATCTGAATGAGGTAATGCTGTGAAACAATTGTGGGTTCAGGGATACAGTCCTCTATTGTAGCTCAGTCCAGAGAAGATCACAGAATCTCAAAACTAGAGAATCACTGAGGCAGAAGGCACCTCTGGTGATCACCTAGTCCGTCCACCCTGCTCAAGCAAGGACAGCCAGAGCAGGTTGCCCAGGAGTATATTCTGATTTTTAATACCTTGAGGACTGGAGACTCCACAACCTCCCTGGGCAACCTGATCCAGTGTTTTATCTCCCTCATAGCAAAAAAAAGTCTTCTCAAATTTAAATGGAAATTCCTGTGTTTTGCTTTGAGTTCATTGTCTTTTGTTCTGTCACTGGGCATCACTGGAAAGAGTCTGGCTCCATCTTCTCTAGTCCCCCTCACCAGGTCCCCCTGAAACCTTCTTTTCTCCAGACTGAACAGTCCCATCTCTCTCAGCCTCTCTAAGTATGACAGTTGCTCCATTCCCTTAAATAACCTTTGTGGCCCATTAATGGACTCACTCCAGCACGCCCATGTTTCCCTTGTACTGGGGAGCCCAGAGCTAGACCCAGTGCTCCAGATGTGCTTCACCTGGTTCATGGTCAACTTGGTGCCCACAAGGACACCTTTTTGCAGCCCTTCTCTGCAAAACTGCTGCTCAGCTGTATGGATGCATAGTCATGTTACTTACACTGCTCCCATAAACAGGCAGGGTTCGTTACCTGCTCACTGTCTGCATGATGCACTTTCTCACCTGCTCCCTGAACTTTCAGGCTTGTCAGCAGTCATGGTCAACAAACTATGGACCTGATGACTGGTAGGGTGTCCCTGAGGAGATATTTGCACAACACGTTAATTTAGGTAGTAAAAGGTTTCAGTGTTTTATGTACACCTGCGATGCCAATTGTTACTTTATCCAAATAAAGTTCTTGTATTAAGACACTCTTGTGAAACTACCAAACCATTGCACAGACTTTTAGACTGAACTGATGTGACCCACTGTTTTGAAAGGTGCTTGACAGCTCTGAGTTAAACAGGAAAATATCCACTGCTGTTTAAAAGCATTTTCCTCTTCAGCTCTCCTTTTCTGCAATAGCATGATTTCACTATGCAATACAAATTAGACTTGCAAAGGGTTAAGCAACTACACAGCATAACAAATCTGTTAGGGCAGATTGTTGTTTTCCAAAGGGTAACAAAGAAGTAAGTTCAACATATGTACACGTGCGTGTGCTTCTGACCCAGCATTCGTATTTTGATAAGCACGTTTGAATTAATTCAAGGTCATATGCGCTTTAGTGTTGGAAACATATATAGCACTTTGCAGGTTACTCCCCCCCTTCCTCCCCGCTTTGTAATACGCACACTTTGTAATACCACAGAGGGGAATTACTGGCTTGGTGCTAACAATTCCTTTAAGAGAATTGTACTGTCTTGTGTGCCACAGTGGAAAATACATCAAGATAATTCCCTCATCACTGCCTACCCACCCACCCGCTCCCTGTAGTCTGAGATGAACTGTCTAGTCACATATTCTAATGCTGCTTCTGGTAAAATGTTTGATTTTTTTTTTCCCTCTCAGAGCAAAGCTCTTCTGGAGCCTATATTTATTCTGACATTTCTTTTTTTGGTGCATGCACATCACCTGTGAGAGGTTCTTTGTATATTGTCATTACTGATATCATAAGAAATTCCAGAAGTGAAGAGTATTTAAAGCAGATTCGTGTGTGAGAGGTTTTGTAGGGTGGGTTTTTTTAGAAGTTTCTTGCTACTTTCTACTGAGCTCAGCATCATAATGATTTAAGAGAAACGTACTCGTGTGTAGGGTGTGTGCTGTGGGATAGGAACCAGGAAAGATTAACCGACAAATGAAAATCTTTTGTTCTTAATGACAGAATATAATGGAAACCTAATCTCCTACTGCATATTATCATCAGGCAAATTAGTTACACATATAATAAGGTTTTGCTGTATAAATTATAAATGAAATAAACAATTCTGTCACCATGGTGTGCAATGAATACACCACATGTTATATGTAAATATATTAGTCATTTGCCTTTTGTTTGTGTGTCACAGGAATCCATTTCCTTCATGGTGCAGTTCTTATTCCCTATGGGTTCTTACTAAAGTCATCTCAGCCGTTCATGTACAAGCTTTTTTAAGGCAGAATTACTTTCCTTCTTTTTTTTCTTTTTGTTTTTCAGCCCAGTTTTAATAATGGCTGCTTTTGTGCCAGTTTCATTTAGTGCTTCAAACTGTAATTTTATCTGAGGAAATAAGGAAAGCAGAAAGGGTCTACATGATATATCCGGACAATACAAAAAACATATTGAAACCATTTTTTTATTTTAGCTTTTTTTCTTCAAAAATTAAAATATGTCCCATAAAGCAACTATGCATATTTTTTTCTCTTACCAAACCTTTCCATCTTTAATGAGATAATCTGTTTTTAAGGAATGCATCGTTCAGTCTTTCTTTTCAAGGGGTGACGTTTTTATTTTCCATGCATTACGGTATATGTAAGAATGATATAAATTTGGGCTTTTTCACCGGGCACCACACGACAGCCTGAAAGCCCTTTGAAACCAACACAAGACACAGCTACTCTCAGTGAATGATGGCTTTAACATACAGATTCCAATCAATAATCCAGAATTTTATATTCAATCACATTCAGTTCACACTCATCAAGGATTATCTTTTGTGCTCCCATAGGCTTTTCCTGCCCTCCACAGGGAGCCTGAATTGAATTGAATATACCTCATTATATTTGGGATGGCTGTGGACCCTAATGGAAGAGGCAACACTTAGCACATAAGCAGACTAAACTTTCATGATCAAGACCAGCTAAAAAGGATATTTGTCACTGCTATCTTCATTTCTCCCACAGTGTCAACCAACGCTTTCTGCAGGGTGAATGATTGTACCCTGACATTGTTTACAAGGCCAATTATCTGTATTTTGAGAGCTATTCCAAAGGCTATTAGAAGAGATTTTTTTTTTACTTGTATTTTTATAGGGAGCAGAGGCAAGAAAGGATCCTGCTTTTACAGGTTACTTGCAGCTATATCTCTGTGAAGGCCTTGTTTTCTTTTTTTTTTTTTTTTTTAAACTGGAGCAGACAGTGGTTAGCAATGGAATACAAAAAAGCAGTTCTACTGCCTCATAAGCCACAAAGTGGACTATGGAATTAACGTATGAGATGTTATTTCTAATTTATTTATCAGCTCTCTCTCTGTAGTACAAGTACCCTCGAAAGCACTTAAGTATTTGAAGTCTCATAGAGAGATACCAGATAATGGGAAATGGTTTGCTGTGAGAAGTGATCTACTTGAGTGCATAGAAGAGGCCTCTTTCTATCAAATATTTCACCGGTAATGTTTTACTGTTTCTCCTAGATGGCATGCCATAGAGTGTAATAAATTTCAATTTGTTTATATTCCATGTCTGTATTTGCACTTTGGTGATTATATTTGAATTCATGCAAGATCCTTGTTTTTAAAAAAGAACTTTAGCATAATCTTCTCATTAATCCTGTCCTGTTTGTCTGTTATTAATAGTCCACTGTACAACATATTCTGCTGCAAAACTCCACCAGGCATGACTAATTCAGATAATTAATTTGCTAGAACATTAACACCATCAAATGAGCCTGCTAAACCGGTAAATTTAAAGTAAATTAAACTTAATTTGCAGGTTATTGCAATTAAGTCTGCCTTGTCTTTCTGAGGGATTTCAACATCCTCAGTATTTAAGAGGCAATCATAATGCATGCAAGTGGGCGGGCTTTTTGGCTAATTAACACGAGTCTAATCTGCTTTTCAATTAGGGTAGATGTTTATAATGTGCTGGTGACAGTGTTGCAATTCAGTACAGCATAACAGGAGTGCATGGCATAATTATAGCTGAAAAGAAAAGCTCATGCAGGGCCTGTTTAGGGGTTAATGAGACATTGGCAGTTTCCAGCTGAGGAGATTGAGCCAGTTTAGTGCAGCTTCAAGAGGAAACCACCCATAGGGGTTTCCTTTGAAGTGTCAAAAGGTCCCCTTGTTCTGGGTGGCTTATGTTTCATTTGTCTGAGTGGCATATCAAAAATTGATGAGCAGCCAGCAGCAGTCCTCATGACATTAATTCACCAATTGTGTTTCTAATAGTTTCATCCTTAAGTACATTTGGATGATGATAATGCTAAGAAAAATCAAGGTTCTGAAAACAATGAGAAGGTCTGTGCAGTTCCAAGAAGCATATACAGACTACGCAAATGCATCAGCTGCAAATGTTAATGATGCAGATGACCTACACTGCTTGTTATGAGCAGGAAGAAGACAAAGATGTATTGTACATCCCTTCCCTGAACAGCATTCGAGCTGTGGCAGAGATGTGGCATTTATTGTTACTTAGCTTCTTGAAAAGCATAAAATGGGTCAAATTCATCCCTGAACTAAATTTACTGGCTTCAGAGCAGCTATACCAGAGATGGATTTGGTCCGTTATACTAAGAGTATAGGAAAGAAAGTAAAAAAGCAGAGCTGTAAAGAGCAGTAGGCATCTCTAATGGAGGCAGAGGGTTTCTTCAGCCCACTTAAGTTATGTAGGTCCCAATATGAGCATTGTGGTCCTGTACTGAGGTAACTGGGGTTCTCAAACTTCTGTGCAAAAGCGAATGTTCATGAACAGATTGCCTCCCCACAGCAGTGGTAATGCTAATTTCAGGGAGTGCTAATTATATGGACAAGCAAAAGTTATTAATGTATTTCAATGCATTTAAAATTCTGAAATGAAGAGAAGGGGCCATTAGCGTAAGACTGGCTAGCTAGGTCAGTCAGAGAACCCCTGATTTACAGGTTTTTAGCAACCACAGTATGTGAGCATTGCATACTAGAGGGGAGTGCTTTCGCTGCTGCATGAGATGCAATTTTCGATATATGGTGTGAGCCAAGTACTGTGCTACATTCCTTTTTAAGTCTGGGAGCTGTTCAGTATAGGACTTTGCTTTTTGATATGTTGAACAGCGAAAAACCACCCTGGTCTTATCACCTCCAAAGCTACTACTTGAACCTTTTGTAACTTCCTGAAAGTTTTGTATGAAGGCTGATGCTCACAAGGAAGATTCAGCCCATCTCACTGGAGGTTATCAGATCTACATCCACCCTATCTAATTTTAGGAAGTACGAGGTAGCCAAGGTGGAAGCACAGTTGCCCCATATTCCCACAGGGCTATTGTAGAGGCCATTCGACTCATCAAAAATTATACCATGATCTGGAAATGTCCGCTTTCTTTTATGTCTATAAAAAACGTTTAGGCTGATTAGACATCTAACTTAGGTGCTTGCATTTAGGCAGGCAGAATAAAGGTTATTATCTGCGTGGGGGAGGGCACACATGCACCATCCTTTATATGAGTTGGGTGATCTCTTTTTGGGGTGTCTTCTGTTCATGGAAGACCAAGATCCACTAGTATTTCTTCACCCTAAATGGATGCATAAGTGCTAAAGTTAGAATGTATAGAAGGTTTTTTGCTACTGCAGGGAGGAAGTGCTCTCCCTTTTTTTAATCTGAGATAACTGAAATGGTTGAACAAGCTGAGGAGTACATGAATAGTGCCTCCAGTGATAGATGACTGCATGTTAATTTGGTACCAGACCATAGTACTGTAAACTTGGATTATGTGTAGGTCAGTAAGACTGAATCTGTGTTGAGATTTTTTATTTTGCTTCTCTGCCTGGACTTTTCACTGTGACTTGTGGCGTCGTCAGTAAATGGGGTTTACTAAGATAAAAGCACTACTACTGGTGGCAGAAGTGGCTTCTAAATGACTAAAACACTCTTATCTGAGAAGCACTTTACCAACTCAGCACATGAACAGATAGTTCGAGAGCACTTGACAGATTTTTGTGTTTAAGCTCCGTGACTGATGGATCAAATGAGAAAGCAGGAAGTACTGGGCTCAGGGAGGCAAACTGTCTTGTTTCAGAGAGACTTTCTGTCAGTCTTTTCTGACCAGCAAATGCACCCTGCTCACCAGCAGAGAAAGGAATGCAAGTCCATCAAGGAGCACTGAAGAAATCCTGTGCAAATAATATATTAAAAAAATATATCTTTAAATGGCTTACAGTGCAAATGTTTCCATCTTATGCTGAAGGAAAATTGTTGAATAAATATGTGCATTAAATTATGTTGACAGTATTGGCAACAAAAGCATAGCATGGTATTCACTTTAAAGTGCCATTTACTAACTTCTATTCTCATATTGATTTCACATTACCAGCTGTAACAACAGAAAGAAAGATTATTTACCAAATAGCAGAAGTACGTAAAGAAGTATAGCTTGCTATATCTACATTCAGCAGTAAGGTCCATCTCTATTCATTTGTCCAGACATCAAGAGATTTTCAGCCATTCACAAACAAAGGTCATGAGAAATATGAGTGTAAAACCAAAGCCAAGGTACATAAACTAAACCAGTTGTTGAAGTCAGAGGGACAATCCCACTGAGATCAATTAATAAAGACCATATAAAAAGTGGATGGTCTCCTGTTCTTCTCTTATCAGGGATACAAAAACCAGGAATATGCTGGTTCTGTAGAATATAAGCTCTGTATTGCCTGTGGTCTACAGATCACTCAGCTCTGAAAAAAAAGGCACACCATGCTATCTGCCACTTCTGCTAAGCTCAGTACACTTCTAAACACAAAATCCCTCCAGAATTTTTAAAGGCCAGGTTAGTGACTTCACTATGTGGAGTTTTGATGCAGTGGAGATTAATGCATTAGGTGCCAGTTAATTAACTGACACTGGTGAAATTTTCATCCTCCTTTTAACAGCATACCAATAGCATTTAAAGGGCTATTAAATAATCCAAGTTTTAAATAGTATATGGGGTATAACATAGCATGTTCACAGAAGAAAAGATGCATTAGAAAGATTAAAGTACACATTCCTCTCCCAGCTCTCTACCTGCCTCTCCTCTGGGATCACAGCAACACAGTGGTGCCAGGTCTTGTGTTGATTTTCAGTCTGTTCTCTGTGGGAGTCTTCCAGTGCTCCTGCTTTATAATCTAGGCAAAGGAGTAGAAACTCTGAGAAGCTTCTTTTATGCAGATCCCTAATATCCGTAGAAAACATGATGGGGTGTTTTTTTTTTTAAGCTGGCTGAATGTTTCAGAGTTTGGTTATTAGGAAAGATCAGTTGTATAAGAATTAACACTTTAAAATTATGGCCGTGAAAGACAGGATACTCTGCACTGATAGTCTTGCTATAATTGATGTGACTATCACTGCATAAATTAACTTCACATTAGCTGGTTTCAAAAACTTATTAGTTCTTTCATTTGCTTTTTGGGGTATGGAGAAGTTTGGTCAAAGCTTTGACATGAACATACAGTTACTAAGAAGCAATATATAAACAGTGAGCACTATTATTTGTTAAGTGTAATAAATGTGCTTGAAAGTAGCAGCATACGTGAAACTTTAGCGCTGACATGCCAGTGAGGTAATATCTTGAGCCTTTAGAGACAGTAAGGCCAGGCTGGATGGTGCTCTGAGCAACCTGGTCTAGTGGAAGGTGTCCCTGCCCATCACAGGCGGGTTGAGGCTAGGTGATCTTTAAGGTCCCTTCCAACCCAAACCACTCTATGATTCTGTGAATACTGTTGCACGTGAATGCCTTTTCCTGGTGCCTTGGGGTAACGTATAACTGAAGTAGGATTATCTGAAGTTAAAGGTGGTAAAAGACAAGTGGCCCTAAAGGATAGTTTTCAGGTAAGAATGCACCCCTCTGACTTCCATTTAGCACAGTTGCTTTAGTCTGGATGAGAAAGGGAGTGACCAGGGTAAAACTAACCAGTAAGACAAATGAGACTGATAAACTGATGGATGGTCAGAAGATAGGGACGAATGCTATGGCTAGATACAGTGTTCATGGGCATTGGGTCCAAAGGCTCAGTGGACACCTTTATAGTGGAGGATTTATAAATATTTGAGTAAGTTCACTAAAAGGGAAAAGTAATTCCTTAGAACAGGTCTTTCTGCATGGTACCATGGTGTTCAAAAAGCATAACAAATGATGGAGTACATTGTTGTGAAATCAGGGAGTATCCTAGTAAAGTAACAGCCATATCAGAATATCAGCTGTATCTGGGCAGGAAAACAAATGATGATGCCTTTGAAAATGCCAGATGGACCCTCACAGAGCTTTGTGGTTATGTGCCGATTAAAGAAAACAGCTCTGTAAGGCAGATCTATGGTTGCTACTCTCTTTCTCCTATAACTTGCATTCTATGCGATATAGAAAGGGTAACATTACATGATTTAACGGATTCAAAAACATGTGGTTAAAGAAGCTCCACAAAAACATTTCTGAGGCCCTATCTATTGTTTCAGTAACAGATTTTTTTTCAAATATAAAAATCACTGCTTTTGCAGAGTGAAGTTATACACAGCTTGAGGACTAAATATATGTATATATACATGGATGACTTCATTTGTTTTCTTAACACAGTGAAATAACATTTGAAGTGAAGAAGTGAAGAGTAACTATAAATATCTTAGTATCTTATGTGCCAAGAGGGGAAAGCATTAGCAAGAAGAGTAAAAGTATGTTTCACTCCAGTAAAATCCAGTAGTTGGGCCAGAGTGTTCTGAAAATGCTTTTACTGGAAACATTATCTAGAGTTTGGTATGTGCGGATGGTGTTTATTACATTCTTAAAAAATACACCATTCCACAACTGCTGAGAGGCAAACTGCTGAGGCTAACAGCTACAAATGCAATTTATGAAGCACATGGCATTGTAATTTGACCAAGAGAGTTCCATCCAGAATCAAAATTTGAGATCACAGTTCCTGTAAAAATTAAAGAACAACCTCATACACCAAGCAGAGATGTATCTACCCAATAAGTAAAGGAACTATGGGGAAACCAAAATGCATCATTGGTTTCTTGATCGGAGGGAATCATTAAAGACCATTTAGCTTTGTTAAGGGAAAAATGTGTAGTTTTCCCAGCAAGAGTTATTACTGTTTGTACTGGCTTTGCATGGCAAGGTTTTGGTATTGGGAAGTTGGGAGAGGAAGCTACAGGGGTGACTTCTTTTAGAAGCTGCTAGAAGCTTCCCCTGTGTCTGACAGAGCCAATGCCAGCCAGCTCCAAGATGGACCTGCCACTGGCCAAGGCTAAGCCCATCAGCGATGGTGGTAGCACCTTTGTGATAACATATTTAAGAAGGGTGGTGGGGTGGGGGGGGGGTTGGGACAAAAAACTGCACAGTTGCAGCTGCTGAGAGGACTGAGAATACATGAGAGAAGCAACTCTGCAGACACCAAGGTCAGTGAAGAAGGAGGGGTAGGAGATGCTCCAGGCACTGGAGCAGAGATTCCCCTGCAGCCTGTGGTGAAGGCCATGGTGAGGCAGGCTGTCCTCTGCAGCCCACGGAGGTTAACGATGGAGCAGATATCCACCTGCAGTCTGTGGAAGACTCCACGCTGGAGCAGGTAGATAGGAGGCTGTGACCCCATGGGAAGCCCATGCTGAAGCAGGCTCCTGGCAGGCCCTGTGGACCAGTGGAGAGAGGAGCCCACGCTGGAGCAGGTTTGCTGGCAGGACTTGTGACCCCATCAGGGACCCACACTAGAGCAGTCTGTTCCTGAAGGACTGTGCCCTGTGGGAGGGACCCATGATGGAGCAGTTCGTGAAGAACTGTAGGCCATGGGAAGGACTTATATTGGAGAAGTTCATGGAGGACTGTCTCCAGTGGGAGGGACCCCACACTGGAGCAGGGGAAGAGTGTGGGGAGTCCTCCCCCTGAGAAGGGATGAGTGGCAAATATGTGTGATGAACTGACCGTAACCCTTATTCCCCATTCCCCATCCCCCGGTGCTGCTGGCAGGGAGGAGGTAAATTGGAAGTGAAGTTGAGTCCAGGAAGAAGGGAGGGGTGGGGGAAAGGTGTTTTAAGATTTGGTTTTATTTCTCATTACCCTATTCTGATTTGATTGGTAATAAATTAAGCTAATTTCCCCAAGTCCATCTGGTTTGCCCATGACAGTAATTGGTGCGTGATATGTCTCTGTCCTTATCTCAACCCACGAGCCTTTTGTTATATTTTCTCTCTCCTATCCAGCTGAGGAGTGGGAGTAATAGAGTGGCTTTGGTGGGCACCTTGTGTCCAGCCAGGTTCAACCCACCACCCTGTTTCTCACTCTGAAATTAGTTTTAGGTTACTCATATTTGTGTTTTCCTATGATCAGTCTCCAGCCAGTGGGTCATGGTCCTTCTGCCCAAGGAGGTGATGTTTTTTGTCCTGCATCTGAAACAACAACAAAAAAACCCCACCCAAATATTATTCTGATTTTACACACTTTATTCATTAATTACTATGTTCATTTAAGGTTCTTAATTCTTATGTTTGTGTATGCTGTTCATCATTTGTTTTATTATAGAGATCTACTGATGCAGCTGAATTAGTTGGAAGCTTGTGACCTAGAAAATTATACTGTATCATATCATATCATTTATATGAAGCATATGTTGTTACACATTCATGGTGTATCTCAGCTTAGAACTTCAGACTTTTTATTCTTTACTTCTTTATAAAGCATACTTTCACAGATTCAACTAAATGTTATGTTTTTCTCAAAAGCAGAGGTAAAGTAAATATCCAGACCACTTTTACTGACAACTGTCTAGTATGCATCGAAGAGGAAGCATCAAAACTCATGAACAGAAGACTCATCTAGATCTTGGTCCATTATTTAGGTCCAAAGGAAAACCACACAGATGAGAATTCTTAAAACTAGTTAACTTGGCTAAAAGTCATGTAAATCTTGAGGTTATGTGACTGAGGATTATGTGTTAGTTTCTATACGTAACAAGCCATTCTAAAGATTAACACCCTCCCAAACATCACTGCACTTTCAAGCTTTCAAAGTCTTCTAAAGAACAAGGTCTTTCTCCCACTGGTGCTCACAGTAACACCAGTCAAAACTCTCATGCCAGTTCCACATTTTATGCCTGGCAGAACTCACAGACTGAGAGGTCTTCTGTCTGTCTTTCTAAAGACATCCCATCTAGGAAGTGTTTAAAAGTGTGCCTGCAAGATTAGATTCTACAGGAGATGTAAGTAGAAACAGAAGGAGCAAACACCATTTATCCACTAAATCAGTTATTAGAGTTATTAGGGTATGGAATCAATGTAAGTCTGCCTTAAAAGTTAAACTTCTCTAGGCTTAGCATATCTGTTCCTGTCTCCATCAGCAAACTGAAATCTGACTATTCTTTCTTGTAGAAATATATAAGCTCAATCACCACTAGTAGTTTAAGAATCAATATACGGATTCATTAGATGTGAAGGAGGGGTAAGTAATGACAATATGAGCTAGGCAGGTAAGAGAGTTCCTGGTTGCCCCAGCTGTTATCAAAGAATTGACTAGTAAAACATGAAGACATCTACCCTGCACATCCAAAATCAGTCCAGTACATTTTTTTAGAACAAGTTATTCCTCGTGTAGTTCATGTAATTTGAAAGAGATTAACTGTATCATTTCTGCAACTGAAGAAGTTTGAGTTGATAACACTGACAATACTAAGCACTATGAATGAAACCTTGTGTCCTGAGGTGATAAGCATTCCTATAGCATGATAATTTCAGAAATAATCCCCTGTCCTTACAGTAAGCCTAGGTGGTATGTACCAAATTGATTGATCTACCCTGATTTTACTGATACAAAGCATTATAAATTTAAAAGCTCGATCCAATCATTAAATTATTTGATGATTCTCACTTAACTTCTTCTCTCTTATTGTTATTTGTAATCCAGTCCTTCTTAGAGTTCACTCAGAATAAAAAGCAGTTGTGCCTGTTAATGTACAGGATTGTAATACACAAAGCCTCTTCCTCCTTCTAGACCACTGCATTTGCAAGGTACTGTTATAGCGCAGCTTAAGTTGCTTAAAATACTGTCAGTAATTTCAACAGGTGCCAAACTTCCTTGTGATATCAAGAGTTTATAAAGCATCTAGACCTGGATATGGATATAGGCAGGCCCAAGGTATCTAAGTGCAAAACTGTGATTGCAATCCACTTTATGTATACATAGCTGCTACTTAGACCAGAAGTCCCCTACATGCACTGAGTGCTGCATGTGCTCCATTTGTTATGTTAAAACCTACCTCCTACCTGCAAAGGTCTAGAACAGGGACGTTACTCCTGGGAAAGATATGACAAATCCAGGAGGAGCACTTCCTCCCTCTAACAGAGAGCAGTGCCATGCTTTTAAAGAAATGCTCAAAACCTTCTCTCTTTGTGATAACTATTTATTCTTCTGTCTGGTAGCCAGAGAAATGGAGATGGTGAGAGTGAAAAGCAGCAAGAGCTGTAATCACCACCACAACACATCTTCACCTGGTACGGGTCCACTTCTGACTTCCATAGATATGTGGGAGCCTCACAGCTCCCAACAGCTGTAAGGTACAAAGAAAAGGGAGACTGTCAGTTCATTCCCATGTATTCCCATGAGTATTTGTGTTGGTTTTGATACATCCCAAGAACTGATTTTGTCCCTGTAAGAGGAAGACTGTAGATGATGCAACTTCTTATATTGTAATTACTTTTACTCAAGAACACAGACCAGGAAAAAAACACCATGACATCAGAGCATATGTTAGATACAAAAGCACCACCATCACTTTTTATATAACTTAAGCTATCTCAGAGTTATAACTTCATTATTGTCATGGTTTAACTCCAGTTGGCAACCAAGTATCACACAGCTGCTCGCTTACCCTCCCCTCCCCATTCCCAGCGGGATGGGGGAGAGAATTGGAAGGGCAAAAGTAAGAAAACTCCTGGGTTGAGATAAGAACAGTTTAATAATTAAAAAGTAATAGTAATAGTAATAGTAATAAAAAGGAAAACAACAAAAAAGAGAGATATAACTATATACCTCAGAGATATAAATATATAACCCAGGAAAAACAGATGATGCAACTGCTCACCATCCACCAACTGACACCCAGCCAGTCCCCAAACAGCAGCCATGGTCTCCCAGCCAACTGCCCCAGTTTATATACTGAGCCTGATATCATATGGTGTGAAATATCCATTTGGCCAGTTTGGGTCAGCTGTCCTGGCTGTGCTCCCTCCCACCTTCTTGTGCACCTCCTTGCTGGTAGAGCATGGGAAGCTGAAAAGTCCTTGACTTAGTATAAGCACTGCTTAGCAACAACTAAAACATCAGTGTGTTATCACATTATTCTCATGTTAAATCCAAAACACAGCACTGTACCAGCCACTATGCAGAAAATTAACTCTACCCCAGCTGAGACCAGGACAATAATGCAAAGTTATCAATATATATGGGGAATTTCCAGATAATCTGACTGGTTTACTATTCAATTTCATATATAATTTTTATAACAACCACTTTTTTACCTCTTTTTAGTTTTTTAAATATTTATTAAGAGATATTTCTTTTTTCAAGAAAAGGAAATAAAATATTACTCTTCAGGAAAGAGGGAACTTGGAGTCAAGGAGCAACTGCAAAGTAGGTGTTGTGTGCAAATTTCTCTCATGGAGCTTTTTTCTTGCAGTAAATTGATGGGGACTGATATTCTTGTTGAATAAGAATGTGCACAGATTCGAGCCCTCAGTTACATGATTAATCTAATTGTAGGCTGAAGAGGGGCATTTTGTAATGCTCCCATTGGAGTTCTGTACAAAATAATTTGCTTAAAAACCAACTGATGTCTTCTGGAAAACTTTGAAAAATGTTCTAGTTAAAAACACTTTGTCCGTGTGTCATGTAACTTCTGTTTTTTCTTCTATCATTTTTATTATTAGGGACATGACAATATTACAGTTGCATGAGAATATACTTGCTTCTTAAGAATTTATCTGTCTTTCACCCTAAATTATTTCATGGCATCGTAGTAATTCCCATAGTAACCAGCTATGATGTAACATGTAGAAGATTTGACTTTTAGAGGAAAGTAAGCTGACAGCACATATTAATGCATAAAATTAAAAATTTTCTTTCTGTTAGTACACACGGAAGGTGGGGTAAAGAGAGAGTCATTTGGATGACGGACACAAGTCCAGTGCCCAGCTTTATTTCTTCTAAGAAATGATTAATTTCTTATTTGTACAATGGATATAATAAAATATTTTCTCATCCAAAAAAACGTTGAGGGAAAGAGTGATGTTACTGAGGCAAATTTCATTACTACTTTTGATAATGCTGATTATGTAAGGTATAAGCTGAATTATCTTTGAAAATTAAAAACAGCCTTGTGCCAGTCATCAACTAGTCTTTCAATATAGTTTATTTAGAAATGTATGAGAATGTATCATTTAAGTATTCTGCAGCCTGGTTAACCTCAACTTCTGTGTTTTTAGTGGAAAATATCTGCACACTTTATGTAGATTTACGGAATATTAAAAAGGCCTTTTATTGAAACCTGAGGTGCTAAAATTAAAAACAGGATCGTCCTTTACTCCCTGTAGTTGACAGCTTCCTCCAGTGGTGATGAGGCAAGCTGCACGTACCGTTCCTTCACCATAGACTACAAATGAACTTTAGGGTGACTACATGCCTTTGACACTTCAGGTACCTACATTTCAACATAATGAATTTGTGTCTGAATATCTTTGCGTAAGGATGCTCATGTGCTGCATGGGCATATAAGGAAATTCAGCTATAACAGTAAGCTTTACGCTTGGTCCTATATTCTGTGAATTATTTCATGCTTTATTTGAGCTAGTTGTTATCCTGGTCTTTTAGAATGTATATTCTTATCCAGAAACAGCTAAACTCATGTACCCTTAAGGTGAATTGCAAGGCATTCTTTAGTTACAGTGAGAACTGGAATAGAGTACATACAGTATGTGTATGAATATACATAATGTACATAGGTACAGAAAAGTATATAGAGAAAAGAAAAATCCAGAGATGTTTTCACCCTCCTGTGTGCTAACATAATATGAAGTGTGTGCACAGGCTAAAATATCTAAAAATATCTCTTGGAATTTTTAATGATTATTGGCTTAGGAACTAATTCATTCTCTTGATACTAATTGCTTCTTTGAAATCACATATGAGTACATCTCAGACCATGCTTTTAAATGAAAAACCTATCCTGCAAAATACAGACTAAATATGCAGTCATTTTAATAAAGTGCACAACATTATAATTTTAAGCACGTTTTCTCCATATAAGGTCTTTTTAATAATATATAGGAGTCAGTTATCTTTCCCCATACCCAAAAGCCAGGAGGCGGATAAACCAAAAAATAATAGGTGTCTTTTGCATGATCAGCTGTCTGTTTTCTTTCACATCTTTCACATTTGTTGCCCCCACTTGGTTTGCTCAGTCTTCTACATTTAAAGGAGAAAAGTGAAATATGTAGGTAAACTCATAGACTCAAAGAAAAGTTGAGGCTGGAAGGGAAGAGGCGTCTAGTCCAGTCTCTTACTCAGAACAGAACTATTGATCAGGTGCTTAGGTTGTAGTGAAGTGTTATGTATTTGTCTTAGACTATTTAGCAGTTTGGTTTTGTTTTTAAATACCAAAATTAAATATTGGCCCACTAAAATCTTCCAAGACAGCTGACATCAATGGGTCATGATTTCATTCAAACCTTTCTGGATTTAAGGATTTATTCAAGTAACACATTTCTCTAAATATATTTTTTTAAATCACCTTTCTTTGTAAGTTTTTTTTAATTCATCAGCCAAAATAATTTTTTTTCTGTGAACTTGGCATTGTAAAATTTAAAACACTGAAGACCCCTATTTCAAGTGCAGAAACCCCAACCTGTTTAGCCATATTGCAATCAAACTGGAAAATTCATGCTAGCACTGGAAAACTATTGATTAGAATATGAGAGAAAAAAGGAATGAAAAAAAAATTTCAGTAAAAGTAGAACCAGAACAAACTTAATTTTTTTAATCAAAGTCCCTTTTCAAAAAGAAGATATCCATAGCAGTCTCTCATTTTATAAATCAAGCAGTTTTATTAATATCAGTCTTTGACAGCAGGGAGCAGAAGGTTAGTGCTGCTGTTCAGTTTTGAGCTGGCAGTCATACTAATTTTGTTTGCTTCTGACAAGAAGGATGTATAAAGGAATTTAAAAAAATTAGATGCATTGCATCAGGAAGTAGAGCTTTCAGTTTATATTTTAAGGCTACAAGGCAGCTGGTTAATTACAGATGTATGGGGCTGGAGGCTGGCCATAACAGCTCTTGTTCTGGATTCTGGCACTCTTTTCTGGGCTGGCATGTTGATTGAACTTCTTTCATCATGTTGTCCACTTTTCAGACTGGGTCTCCAACACACTGTATTTATTCCAGCCACTTGCAGTTCTGTTATTTGAAACAATCCTTAGGTTGCATTGGCAGAATTTTTCATATGCATTGACTCTTGAAAATTCTCTTTTCTAATACATATTCATTGCTATAGACAAGGAGTAGCCAATCTCTTGATCCTCAAAATTTTGAGTTCCTTTAACTTCAAATGTTCCTGCGATCGAGGCTCTCACCTTTCTCTCTTCCCCTTCCACTTCCTACCCTCCTCAAACCATGATGTCAGTAGCATGTTCCTGACCTCCTCTTCCCTTCTGCTTCCTTTAGCAAGGGCAAGTGACAGATTTTACACCTGGGGCACGGCAACCCTGGATATACAGACAGACTGGGGAACGAGAGGCTGGAGAGCAGCTCTGCAGAGAGGGACCTGGGGGTTCTGGTTGACAGCAAGCTGAACATGAGCCAAGAGTGTGCCCTGGCAGCCAAGAGGGCCAACCATGCCCTGGGGTGCATCAAACACTGCATTGCAGCTGGTCGAGGGAGGGGATTGTCCCGCTCTGCTCTGCGCTGGTGCGGCCTCACCTCGAGTGCTGTGTGCAGTTTTGGGCGCCACAGTACATTAAGGACATAAAGCTACTAGAGAGCGTCCAGAGGAGGGCCACGAAGTTGGTGAAGGGTTTCAAGGAGAAACCATATGAAAAGTGGCTAAAATCACTTGGTTTTTTCAGCCTGGAGAAGAGGAGACTGAGAGGAGACCTCACTGTGGTCCACAGCTTCCTCACAAGGGGAGGAGGAGGGACAGATGCTGATCTCTTCTCTCTGGTAACCCAGAAACCAAGGGAATGGCAGGAAGATGTGCCAGGAGAGGTTTAGGTTGGATATTAGGAAAAGGCTCTTCACCCAGAGTGTGGCGGAGCACTGGAACAGGCTCCCCTGGGAGGCAGTCACAGCTCCAAGCCTGACGCTATTCAAGAAGCACTTGGACAACTCCCTCAGAGACATGGTGTGAATTGGGGTTGTCCTGTGCAGGGACAGGATTTGGACTTGATGATCCTTGTGGGTCCCTTCCAACTCAGGACATTCTATGATTCCATGATTTTGTGATTCCTCAACACTATAAACCCTTCTTCATGAGCTTATGCCTTTCCCAAATCCCTCAAAAGCTACTTGCACTTACTTCCAAGATGACCCCTGAGTTCCCCAATCTGTGGCTCACTGTATCCTGTGAACACTATAACTTCTAGCTGTCTGAGCTCCTGTCGCCCTGCCAGTATACAGACCTGTGAGGTCTCCCTGCTACATTTGCACTGCTGAATAAGGGGAGGCTGGGCAATGATCCTTGGATTTAAGACAGGGTGGCATCAGACTGGCTTAAGGTCTCAATGCTTATGAGTACAGGGCGAGACAGGGAGTAAAGTAAAACTAAGCAGTGTCACAGGGCCTGTCCTTGAGCTTGCTCCTGAGCCCTTTTCTGTTTAATAGCACAGACACAACCCCTGTATCCCAGTGTCTACATCTGACATCCAGCTCCAGCACCACACAGGCTCTGAGCCCCCACCATCCAGACAGGGAGGTGTGTTGGAGATGACAGTGGGTCCCTCTTGCAGAAACTGAGGCACAGAGGGGCAGGAGAAGGGAAAAAGAGAGTGCATGCCTTGATACTACCCTGACATATGGTCAGGGCACAGCAGGAGTGAACACCAGCTGGGAGCTGGAGAGCACTCACAGCATGGTGGTGTTGGATCTGCATGCCAGTCTGAATCAGTGCTACAGCTCAGCCTACATACCCATAAACATGCTTGCATTGCAAGGGGCAGGGTGGTGGTGGGAATACGTATATATACACTTACATATATATACATAACCGCTTACGTCATTTGGCTACAAGGAACTAGAGAGATAAAAAGCAAAATGTCAACAGAATACACTCAAGTTCTCTCCATCTGAAAGTGATTGTGTTTGCACAAAATGTGAATTTGCAGGTGATATTTGTATACTGTATATTCCTGAAGATGACCTAGGTGTATTTGGGTCCCCCAGACAGGTTACCCTTTGTGCATACTAATTGGTTTAGATCCTTTAAGAAAACATATTACTGTTCTAAACTTGTATTTATCTTCATCTAATTTAATCTAATTGCAACACTCTACTAAGTTCCTGATGCAGGCAAAGTTTCTAGAAAATAAGTATTCAGTATGGTCTTTACATTTACCACTTTTTCGCTCTTTTAGCCTTTCTTTCTTTTTTTTTTGCAAAAGAATGGATAAATAAAATAAAATTAATATAAATATATTAAAATTGCCTTTGAAAACTCAGGATAAACTGAAGGAAACAAAGACAGAAACAGGCTGGATGGAAATTACCTTCCTGCTATACAGAAAACTCGCAGAATAAGAGAAACCTTAATTCTAATTAAGAAACAGGCAAATGTTTTATCACTTAAACCTTACAACAAACATACTTTTCAACTTGGACCAGCAAATTGCTACATCTGTACATAAAAGAAGCATCACAATTTAAAGCTGAAACTCAGTAAATTACAGATTCTGAATGTTTCACTTAACTCTATTATGAAGAAGGCTTCATTTCTGCTAAAAACCCTTGAGTAGTAATATCTGTTAGCACTTCTTGCTGTTAGCAGATTCTCTGTTAATGGTTGAAATAAATATTACATAAATTACAGAGGCATTCTGCTTTTGATAATCAGAATTTGAGATTAACACAGGCTGTAAAAAGTTATTTTATATATGAATGTTTGCAAGGTAAAATAAGTGGGTTCTGAAAGCTGTAGAATTTGTAGCACTCATCTGGTAGCTGTGGGCTTAATTCTGTGCCCAGCTTAATGTCCATGGCCAGCCCCGCTGTCCTCAGCTGGTACGGCCACATGTTTAAACTCATCAGTTTGTGGGTGAACCAGAGCCCAGGAGGCACGTCAAAAATTAGGCTCATTCTCTGATGGGATAAGCTGGGCAGCAAGTCTTCCAAGTGTCTTCATGAATTTGTTTGTCATGTATCTTCTTTTTGAACCCTTATGTGTAGAGCAATAAACATTAAAATGCAGGCAAGAAGGAAAGTGTGGGGAAAGTGTGGCATGTACCTTTATATTAGCCAGAACTCATTTACTGCAGCACAATGCACAGATTTTTTTTCTAGGCCAAATAAATATGTCCCCAGGCAAATAATCTGTCTGCTTAATAATTCAGTTACTATACATATGGAGTTCCATTTTCTGTGACCGAATAGAACAGGTTTCTGTTAAAATTAATACTCTTTTCTAACTCTTCAAATTAGCAGACTGACTCTACAGTCTCTATTCTGGCAACATTGCCACTGGCAAAACCAGGAATTGGGCCTAAGAAGTACCATCCATATACTATTTAAGAGATTTTACCTGGGGGGTTAGGGGGCTGGTATTTTAAGGTAAATATGTGTTACATATTGTCAAAACCTCATTCAAAGAAGGACTTGAGGTCAAATTTGCAGTCCAAAATCCCAGTTGTCCCCTGACCTTCCAGATTCCTTATTTTTTTACTGATCATTTTCTCTGTCTTCCCAGAGTCTCTTTATCTTCTGACTACTACCACATTATTCAGAATGAAGAATCCCAGTTCCTGTCAATTATGACCCAAATCAGGAGCTGGATAACTAAAGCCAATGGACACATTCAGAGTATGCCCACAGTAGACCTAAACGATGATAGAATCACAGAACAGCTCAGGTTGGAAGGGACCTCCAAAGACCTTCTGGTCCAACATTTCTTGGGAAAGGGAGCCTAGATGAGATTATCTAGGACCCTGTCTCATTGCATCTTTAAAACCTCCAGTGATGGGGACTCTACCACATCCCTGGGGAGGTTATTGCAGTGATTGATTGTTCTCACTGTAAAACATTTCTTTCTTATGTGGAGATTAAACATCTGCCAGTGCAATTTTTACCCATCGCCCCTTGTCTTCTCCATGTGGCTTATGGTGAAGAGAGAGCCTCCATCCTCTTTGTAGGCACCCTTTAAGTACTGGAATACTGTGATTAAGTTCCCCCAGAGCCTTCTTTTTTCCAAGGAGAAAAGACCAATACTTTTTTCTCTCTCTTTTTTTTTTTTAAATTTTCTTAATATCTGACAGATTTTCATGCTTGTGCGGGAGGCTAATTAAGAGATTGGCATTTCCCAGAACTACCACAAAGGATTTGAACTCACAACTTTCTCTGATCTGTCCTGTACTCCCCCACACCCCCCACACCCCCCCGTTTTTCTGAAATCCATTTCTGTCTTGGAATTTACCATGTGACTCAGGGCTGCAGTCAATCATTTCTTTGACATTTCCAGATCTCAAGGAAAGATATTTGGAAAAGAAGGAGGAAACGATGGCCTGCCTAATCAGAGAGACTGGAGGTTTAAGCAGCCCTGATGCTGCAGTCCAGAGGAGAGGGCAGGTTTTGGACATTTCCTGTATGCACTGTTAGCCTGATAGACACATTCTTCTGGGCATTAGAAGCTATGAATGGAAACCCCATCAAAGTGAGTGGTATCTGGAGGTCAAGACTTCACTTTCTGAGTAACTGCCATAGTAACAGGGTTGTCACGGGGAGGACATGGCTGCTACCTCTCACTTGTCTTTTGGCTGAGCTTTCAACGAAAGTGTTCTTGAAGTGTGCTTGGAGCTGAATTAAATGTGATCAGTACAGGTTCTGTGTCCTTGGAGACCACCTGAAGGGTTCACATCCCAGGGAAATGGCAAGGCTCCTACTCAGCAAAACAAGGAAAGGGAAAAGGACATGCACTTCAACCAATGTCATGGCATCTCTGGAAGATAAGCAGGCAAAGCTTAAGCTCCTACACGAATTGGGTTCCCATGATGCAACAATTTACCTGTGTAGAAAAGTTAGGCATTGTCTTTTGGGTACTTTTTTGCACTGAGGCACTTAAGATCCACTTATGGAACACAGGCAATATTTTTGATCCAGTTTCAAATCCTGGCAATCCCTGGGTAGTTTTGCCTGAGCTCTGACAAGCCAGCACATGGAGGAATGCCCGGGAGGTGGGTTAAACCAGCAGGAATCAAAGCTCTGCAGAAGCACCAGCACCGGCAGTCTCAAACAAAAGGAAGTAGCTGTCAAAACCTTGCCAGTGTTTGAACCACTCATTGCTTGCTCATATTTAGTTTTCATGCAATTATACTACTATTATGACCGCATCTTGGCATGAGAGAAATTAATGCAGGTGCTATTAAGCATTTCCCATTTTTCTAAGTCACCAGAATTAAGGAAACATCCATAACTTAAAAATAAATCACAAAACCTACGGGTCAAACCTTTGATCTTGTTTCTACAGACATGTTAGAGCCTATTAGAAGAGCACCCCCTCACCCAATGTATTGTGGATCTCCTGCAGATCTGTAAAAGGCATCACTATGTGAGAAAACTTCCTGTTTTGATGTCTGAGATTTGTGGGACTGGTCACAGCACGAGTTCAGATTATCTCAAATCTCCTGATATAGCCTGGCTCTGTGGGTCGTTTAGATTTTATTCTATTCTGGTTGTATGATACTTTCTTGCCCCCACTGCAATCACATGTGGGCAAGGGCTTCTACTAAAGACTGTTCCCTCATTCAAGATTGGGACAGTCCTGTATTTCCTGCCCTTTTATCCATGTACGTTTTACGAAAGTTCACAAAATATTCAATAGCTGTTAAAATCATGCTTTATTACATCTGCTGGGCTGGGAAAGTGATTAAATATTGGGGTATATTATAAACATGTACAGGAAAGGGTTTGAGACCCCTTTAGAGGGCACTTTGCTTTTTATTCTGCCTGCAAGGTGCACCCATGCATCTTTGGTTAGAAGTGTTAAAAAGAAAAACCAGATGAAAGCAACAGACTTTTTTGTCAAGCTGTGACAGAAATCAAATGCAAATAGAGCTCAGTTCAAGACTGTTTGTTAAGTGTCACGTCGGTGAGTATTAAATGCAGCACATGTCATTTTACAATAAGCACACTGTATATGAATTTTATTGATTTTTTTTTCAAAGAGGATACATTGAATAATGTACTCTTTCTTACCAGTGCCAGCTTACAAGGGTGTCTTCATACTTGCGTTACACACATTCATTAGGCTCCTAAATGCCGCTGCCTTACTTAGCATATCTTGTTTTGTGGAGGCTGGGATTTAAGCTATAGAAAGACCTACACAAATGACTCTCCCCTTCTGAGGAAAGTGGGACAGAGTCATTTAGGCTTCCCAGCATGAAGCTGTCAATGAGCAGCTTCTCAAAATGATTCACAATTAGTGCACCAGGCTTACACTAGGAACAGGTCTTCAACTGCTTTCCTTTCCACAAAGGAGTGACTTTCAGGCTTCATTTTGCTGTTCAGAATGTTACAGATGTATTAAAAAAATCATCAGAGCTGCTTAGCTCTGCTGCACATATACATGAAGTATTTGTAATATAGTATGTGAAAAACAAATCTGATTTCTCCATATTCATTCAAACTACATATTTTTCCAACTAATATTTAGAAAAACAGGCCCTGGCATAAAATACATATGAAAAGCAACAACAGCAGTGTCTTGCTCATCTCCATGCACTAGGATAGAGCTATTAATGATTCAGCAATGGAGTCACTGCTCCATGGGACATGTTATGAATGTCCGCTGCATCCACCTACATGCAGTTGTGTCAGTTTTTGCCCTGTGTTTGCTTTCAGTTGTGCACTGCCTTTCCATTGCTTGGTGTGGGATTGCTGATTCCGCAACCACCTCCTTACAATACTCAAATGACCAGAGTGCTTAGAAAAACATATTAAAATCTGTGGCAGCTTGGCAACTTGACAATCTTATACATTCTGGACCATAATGGCTGGTCTTAGATGTTTAAATGTCAGGCTAAAGCATGTTACTATTGGCCATATACCTAAGACTTTTAATGCATTTATTGGTGACTTTAAGTATGTTATCAATTTCTTATCTGCAGGTTTAGTGACAGGCACTCAGGGGCCTTTGGAGGCTGCAAGACAGACAATGCATTTGTAGTCCAGGCTCTTGTTTCCTGACATGCCTCACCTCCAGGGGTACAGCATAAGCCAAAACAGAGGCCAGGAATTCGGATAATGCCCTGAAATGCTGGCTAACAAAAGGCTCATGCTGAGAAAACTCTTTCTCACATATCGAGTACTCTGAAAGTCTAGATTTCTACTGGAAATTTGCAACTTCTCCCCTCAACCCACTCACAGATATTATGGCTTCTTCTTAATCCATTTAATCACTGTTTAGGGTCTTAAAGAAAGGAGGTGGAAATAGTGTTTTATACATATTGTTCTTCTACATCCATGTAATCTTAAAGTCCTCATGCTTTGCATATCTTTTCCTTAAGAAAAAGTTGGTTACTTAAGCATTACTTAAGGGATACCTAAAAGTACAAGTTTCCGTGGTACCCTCTTAATGAAACCAAAACTAATGTTAGGTTAACCAGGCTGTGGTCTGAAAAGGGTGCAGAAGTTAAGGATTCAGCTCCTGGAGTCATGCGATCGTGCCAAGTCTGTCTATTTATCCATTCACTATCCATCTATCCGTTCTATATTTTAAAGATTGATAGTCCATTAGACAACAGTTCCTTCCACCCTGTAGATATTTCCTCCCTTCCAAGAAAGAAGGTGAACAGCCATTTCTTCTGTAATGCACTAGGAAACATCTGGGATGGTAGCCATTTAAAGGTCGCTATTTCTGTAATCTAGGAAGGGAGTAGTAGGTTGCATAACCAATAACTTTTGGAAGGAAATGATTTTAAAAAAAGGAAAAAAATGCATTAACCCTAATGAAATGTCAAAGTTGTTTCCATTTAACTGAGTTCCTAGTAAACCTATTGCAATTAAACTTACTGTGCTGTTTCTTACTGATAATTTTACCAGGGATTTAACTATAATTTTCAAATAGTTGTTTGGTTTTATCGTAAAGTTAAAGTAACAATTGTTTTTGGAAACTATATATTAAGTCAGTCAGATATAATACCAGACAACATGATTTGATACAAATTCCCATGCCATTTACATACAGCTTCCATTCATGTCTCATGTTTGAGGAAACAAATTAAAAAAAATCATGCCCAGAATGCTGACAAAAAGTTTTTGTGTATGAAAAGCAACAACCAGCTCTATTTACTCAAATAAGAAGCAGTGCTTCATGTAAATGCTTTTTTTTTTTCTTCCTCCTTCTCTCTACCGACACTCACCTCAGAGGAATTTTTTTGATCCCTTCTGCATCTTCTCTGTCTTTTCAGTCATGCCTCTTCACTGTTTCTCTTTACATTTCCTCCAAAACATTTTTTTCCAATTTGCCTCCTTTAGGGAGTGCTGTTACATTTCTGTTCTTTTGCTTCTTTTTCTCCTCTTTTATGATTTTCTTCCACAGCCTTCCTTACCCATCCCAAAGCTTAATTCTTGCAGTCTGACACATTTCTCAAATCTTTCTTGCACTGTTTGCCTTTCCTTTCTTGTAGTTCTTCCCCATAGACAACATTCATTCTTATATGTTCTCAGTAATGTGGTCTGGCTGCAAAGAAAAGGAGCACTTGGGAAGCTATGTTAAGAAAATGCAGGTACTGTGCCATAACTAGATTTTTTAAAACAATTGCAGATCAAAAGCAGCATTTAGGACAATGGTAGAGAGTAGAAGGCCCATGCCACAGCTCAGCAGAACCTATCACATATTTAAGAGGATCGAACTGAAGCACTGAGGAGGGCTATTTCACATGTTTGTGTATAAGGGCAAGGGGTCTGCTCGTGTGTTCCTCTGTCTGTACCCAGATATTTTATAGTGATTTCACACAGATATTTGCTCAAAAATACTCTTAGAGCCTAAGACTAAATGGTAACATTTTATTTTATCCACGAATTGCCAGCAGGCATGGTGACTTATGTTGACTTTCTAAGTTAATATAATTCAGGAAATAATCTTTTAATCTGTAAGAAAAATATATTTTTTGACAGTGTTTTTGTCTTCAGTTGTTGATAAGAACTATGTTAAGCCAGGGAATCATTAATCCTGACTTTTACTAATATGTGTCCTAAAGACATTTGATTCTACAGGTAATTAATGGGAAAGAATATAGTTACTGTAAAAATCCCATTTAAAAAAGAAAAATATTCTAATAACACATTGTAGTCTTCCTTAGAGAATGATTGGAAAATATTTCCATTGTGCATATAGGGCTGCATCAAAAGTCTAAATGTACAGCAACAATTGACGATGAATCTTGGCTAACAAATGTTCCAGCACTTGAGGGAATGAGCTTCTCATCATGCCACGGCTGACATTCCCAAGTCCAGAGTATGTCACAAAAAAAGTATATTTTATTTCCCACACTTAATTATCATATGACTTTCGAGATCATCCAGTAATGTCCAAGACTTCCTCATGAAGCTGGCAGGTATGACACCAGACCTACTGGAGACCCTTAATCTTGCACAAGACCACATCAATCCCAGACTCTTGAAGATAGACCAACGGTGAGTTTGGGTCAAGATTCAGGCATCTAAATTTAGATCTGCATGTAGCTCTTAGCATGCAAGCCACATTTCTCTCCATTGTAGTCAGTAATGATCTCAGATTAGATGCAGTTGTCCCCACACAGGCGACTACTGTCATTTTAAATTCCATAGGGCATCCCAGTTGATCTCCAGCTGCTACTCAAAAAGGGTAAGGATCTCTTGTAGGTCCTATCTCACGGCTGTCAGACCAACAGGGCACCTGGAACTCCTCAACCTGTCTCCAGTGGCACTAGATGGAGTGAGCGTAGTCTGGAGAGTTGTTTAGCTCAGGCACCTACATCCAGTCACTCCAGAAACTACTGTATCTAACATTAATCTGAGCACATGAATATAAAGCAAAAATAGCTTGTGCTTTAAAGAAAGGATATCTGAGCAAAGGTAACAAGCAAAAGTGGGAGGCAGGAACAGTTGCTTTGTCCTCAGCAGAGGAGGAGTAGGGGGGAATTAGCAGACAGCCAACTGATGTGACTTGTCGAATTTCACAGAGGCAGTGCTTGGCAGAGGAAATTTACTGCAGAGGCTTTTCTGCCAGACCTCATCTAGCTCTCCTGCTGTGGCTGAAGACATTAGGCAAAACTGATAGGAATTCAATGTGAAGCAGCCAGAAGGGCCACACGCTTTTTTCTTTCTGAGCACTACTTCTGTTGAACTCCATAGGCGTTTTGCCATTACTCTCATTGGCTTTGAACAGGTTCTGGGAGATTCCCCAAGAATTTCCGCAGGTATTTAGAAAAAATTCTCTGCTCAGATAAAAAAAAAAAAAAAGATGGTCTGATCTCCTTCCTGCAGTCAGAAACTTTTTAATAGAGGCAGAGGAGCATCTGCCAAGGTGCATGACCTGTGCAACCCCCTAGGTGTTCTACTCGATTAGTGGACTTCCGATGGCTGCAGCCCTTATGCATGATGTATTATACAAAATGCTGCTCAGACCAAGTTTCCTTTCTAATTATTTTAGATTAGAGATGCTTTTGGTCAGACGTGGGGGGGTTTGCCCTGTCTTGCCTGAATGTTGCAAACTCACGGTTGCTTTCACTGTGGAAGTACAGAAAGATACTGTGGGTAAATCTGAGTGTGCTCCTAGAAGTGCCAGAGAACCACAAATATGTAAAGCTGAAGATATATTTTCTGGCTACATGCTATCTGAGGCATCTCTTCAGTTTCCACCTAGAGAGATTCCCTGTCACAAATATCTTTCAAAAGGACTTTGTCAAACAGCACAGTGTGGCTTTTCACTGTGACCTTGGCTAAAATGTTACAACTACTTTTATAGTTGTTAGAGAAAGCAAGGTGGTTGGACTATAAAATGGAGTGGGGCTTCTAGGGATTAGAGAAACAGTTCAAGCATCCTGACCTTTCGGGTCTCTTTCAGTTGCTGAAACTGAAATCAGCCCCAATCCAGTGCACAGCTGTAAGGGAGTGATCATTAAATTTGCATTGGCCAGCTGAATAGGCACTAAATAAAGATGTTTCCAATAACCTCTGAGCTAAGGTGAAGTGATACCTTAGAGCTAAATGGTGTCACCACATTTCTGAACCATCCTATTCTCTATAATGTAACATGCTGAGTGAGCATCCTTTTATGCTTTAAACATCTAAATATTATAGATTTAATAATGAAGATTTCCAGCAACAGTAATCATCCTAGGTCCTGAGGCGGTCCGAACTTTCTAAAAATGTGGTGAGTGAAGACATGGGACACCACAACACCTCAAAGCAGAAGCCTGGAGAGAGCGGTGGAACTCCTTTATGCTCTCAGTGAAGCTGCGCATGTGCAGCAACCTTCTGTTGAATACAGCCTCATGCAAGTACAGCCTGACACAAGTGGGGTTATTTGTTACAAAACCGTAGCTCATGGTCACCATAGCACATATGCTATATATTTACATAGAATTGTATTTATGCAATGTACCTTGCTTGCAGGAAAAAAAAAAAAACCCAACATATAAAATACTGCAAAGTTATTCCAAAAATTAAGGGGAGAAAGAACTTCAATGGAAATATGATATATAAAAAAGATGTGCCTAGGAAAGGAAAATAACCATTTTGTCTCCTTTGTGATTTAATGGCAGAAGTCTTAAACACAGCAGATGTTCAATGTGCAGCTGTGAATGCAATAAGCAATTTTAAGAAGCTAATATTGGGTCAATTCCTGTTATTATACTTGTAAGTAGTCAAAACTTTTCTCATCAAATAGCCTGATCAGCTCTATACAAATAAAGGACTACCGGTTGTGAATATAGTTTCAACAATTCATGTCTAATGCTTTTGTTTCACTTTTTAAAACATTTTCTCATTATGCTTCTATTGTATTATTTCAAACACAAATATTAACCTGTGTATTTGGAGTAGAAATGGTCTTCGAGATACACAGCAGCTCTTGCTCTTGGAGATGAGGATATACTTAAAACTGCAGCTGAAAATAATCTAGGGCTTAAACTATACAAATAGTGTTTGTATCGTATATATACAGTCAGGCAACTGGCAGTCTACGCAGTAAAACTCTTTTTGCTTCTTAAAATAACTACACAGTATTTAAATATGTTTGATAACTAAAGATCTGTTTGTACAGTACTGGAGAGACAAGCAGTTCCTTTCTGTGAGGTGCTGAAACTAGAATATGCTTTCTATTGGACCAAGCTGTAAGAAAGAGTTATCCCAGCTGTATGAGACCAACAGGCACCAGCCTGTATTTGGAGCGTCTTATGGGTGAAAAACCCTCATGTCAACAGTAAGGCTGGCAAGGTTTTTCTTTCAGCTGAATGATTCACTGACACTTGTCATCAGTGGCAACCAGCAGAAACAATGTCACTCTAAGATGCCATTTTTTATGGTGAAACAACTTTCCCAGATGTTTTTTGCAGAACTGTACAGAACTTCACTTTGACAAAGGACATCGGTTTCAGTGTTGATAAAAATTATCCTTCCTTTCATTTTATAGTCTTAAAAAAGAAATTTTAAAATTAAAATCAGACTACATTTATGCCTGAATATTCTCAAGATTCCCAAAAACTCTCTTTGAGAACAATATAAATAATAGGAACTTCTGACTACAGAATACATACCACTTTTCCACTGACCAACCTGCCTAGAGATGAATTGTTGTGGTTGTTGTTGTTGTTATAATTTTAAGATTAGTATAAAAATAATGTTGTTCCCAAACCCTAACTTTTAGGCTGGACCAGATTCCTCCACCCTGACTAATTTTTATTAGTTGTTTTGTAAATTGTCTTACTTATGATTCCTCTTCATTCATAGTTTTACTTACATATTAGCAAGTTATTTTAAAATGTTGGCATTCTACCCATCAATTAATTTCCAAAAACTACAGTCAGATTCCCATTCCCACAATAGTTCATGCGTTAGAAAAATAATCTGTGAAATTTACCTAACACTCAGTTTTTAAACTGCTTACCCGAGAAACAAGACACAGAAGAAGGGCTGCTCTTCTAAACATTTATTTCACCCAGATATGATGCAGTAACCTACAAGGAAAAATATTTTCTGAGAAATCAAATAACATTAAGAATGAAACTAATAAAGCCATTAAAATTCGGGCCAATTAAGATTTATGTGAGTGGCATAGGGATTCTAGCCTGGCATTATGGAGCAAAACAGCCTATTAGGATGGGTTTTTTTCCAAAATGATCTGTCTGAAACTCTATATTGTCAAAGTCAGCCAGGGTAATGGCAGTATGATGTACTGTGCCATTCCAAATGTATTTTGGCTCTTGCCAGGAAATAATGACCAGAGAAATAAAGTCCTGGGAATTGACTGGGGCCTGGAAACTTCTGTTCTGACATCTTCAAATACATGTAATATTCTTCAAAAATTCTAAACTTCCTAAATTATCCTCAAGAATTCTAGCCAATTAAAATGTTAAAAATAGAAGATTACTGAGACGGCAAGTACCATTTTGCTTTAAAAAGAATCCTTAATTTTGATATAAAAAGAAATCATCATTACAGGAGAAAATTTACAAATATGGATTTAGCAGTTCTATTAGTCACTATAGTCACATAATGCTTTCTTTTTAAACTGAAATAGCTTTAAACGACTTCTTTTGTTTCTAAGACATCTGTTCCATGTATTAAATTACCTATACATGAAAAAGTCAATTTGTAAATGTGTGTTCTTATAAATAACCAGAAAAACTAAAATTTTTATGATTGATTTGAAATAATTGATTACAGTATGACAGCTTTCTTTTTCTTAATTATAAAATACAATTACATTTTTGTGCTTTCATACCTGAACGTTACAAAAGCTGAGAGAACTATTTCTGTTTTACTTCTGATTAGATCAGCAATGCCACTTCTTCAGGTCTTATCAGATTGGTTTTGATAATAATTACTTGGGAAGTGTTTGATCTCAATGATGAATACTTGATTAGTTTTTCATGAAATCAGTCAACCACACCACTCAACACTACTCATGTGAGACCTTGTTGATTTAGCTGTTCGAAAGAATGCATTCTTTTTCACTGCAGTTATGGGATGTCAGTCTTTGGGGAAAAGAGGGTGGAAAAAGGGCAAGTTTATGGGTAATGATATTGCAGCAGCAGATATTTAAGGTTTGCTAATTCTCTTCTCAATTATGTTCATTCCCTGCCTCGTCACACTGCCTGCTACATGGCGACAGAATCAATCTTAGCAGTGGAATAAATTTTTCCTTTTTCAAAAAAGGTTTCATGACACCATTGTCATCTTCGAAACCCTTGGAGGGTTTTGCCCTGATGAATAATATTTCATATGTGGAATGTTTATGTGATTTTCACGGAGTGATAACCCCGCTACCACCTAACTTTGATGCATCGAGATTGCTGCTTTTCCTTACTAAAGTGCTTTTACACACCACCTCCTACAAATTGACTTAAGAGTTAGAAATAGAAGATTCAACAAAACTTCAACTCTCCATGGAAAAAAGGGTCTTAGAGAGAAATTTATACATTGGGCACAATCTGCTTTAATTATTTACACAGAAGCTTTTGCTGAATAAGAGTTCCAGGCATTTTTCCCCTCATCTTTTTTCTTTTGCTTTATGCAGTTAGAATCAGTTATCCAAAGCTGACCATATATCCGTATTTTTAAATCACTATTTTTTTAATCAAGCTTCGTTTTAAGGATTGGTCTGCAGACCTATACCCACCGAAGTCAGTAGCATTGTCTGCATAAGTAAAAATTGCTCATGTAATGAGCCACTCAATGGATTAGTCTCCAAGTTATAGGGGAAAAATCCTATAGTTCAGCTACTTATGATTAAGTATCTGCACAAGAAGAGATTTTCAGGACAATGTCCTTGCTTGTCAGTCATAAAATAGCAAGGCAGAGCCTTTTATCAAAAGAGGAGTTAACGCTGTGCTAATTAAGAGAAGGGAAGAAAGTTTCTAAGGAGGCAATATTTTCTCTAATGTTTCTCTTTTTAAAGTTGCTAATAGAATTATGACAGTTTTAACAAACAGAAAATGCAATGCATTCCAAATGTTTCCTTTGTTAATTATAAGATCTCTGGAAATTGCCTAGATCTTTAAAACTTAATGCTTCACTAATAAGCTTAGATCCCTTTAGGTTGTTGTTCTGGGGTTTTGTTTTGTTTTTAATATCAACTGTTATTTTGCTGGCAATACATTTCCCTTTGAAGATCCAATTTAAACAGGCTCTTCTCTCAGAGACTCAGACTGCTTAAAAAGAAAATAATGTTCCAGGAGTATAATTATTTTGGTTATTGTGTCATCATGTTAATGTTGTACTGGAAGAAATGTTCATCTGAACGTTTCATTGTTTTGATATAAGTCTAAAAAGAAAGGGAGAGCAGTCAAGCTGCTGGGAGGGAAAATGGAGCATCTCTCTTTAAATGGTGAAGAGCAGTTTGAATGCAGTTGCCTCCAAATATAACATGAATTCAGCAATTTTTATTTAACTGTTGTGCACTGTCAAAGTACCTGTCATCCTAAGATATCATCTTTATGTAATAGTTGTTGGCCGGCATTGCCGAAGAACTCGGCTCCCAGTTAGAAGCCAAAATGAGCAGAAAGATTTTCATAGAGGCTTATTACTCTGCAGCTCCCACTGAAAACAAATCAAACTACTAGGTGCCAGCTCCTTTGAAGGTCTGTCTTCTTTGTTATGCCTTTTAGGAGGAGCTGCAGCCGAGGTTTTCAAAGGAACCCAAAGGACTTAGGCACCCAGTTCCCATTCAGGGGCTACAGGAGGGGAAGACTTAACCCAGCACCTTTGAGAAGCCTGGCTCAGGACTTTTAAAACTTGCAACATGAAAAAAACAGAGTAAATATCCACAGCTGAGAAAAGGCCCAAGCCTGAGGGATATCGGAACTGAGAAGTAGGTCATGGACCTTAGACCCCAAATCAAACAGACCATCTAAGAGCAAAAGAAGGAGTATGGGAAAGCAATTAATCCTCCCATTTTCACTGAAGTAATTTCATTTGAAATTACGATGTGCAGGCGACTGTTAAAGGCATATGCACCAGTTACCCAGAGACACTAGTAATACTCCCGTTGTCTTCAAATCCTTATGCATATCAAAAAATGAGGAAAATGAGAAAAAACTCTGTAATAGCACAGGGTTTCCTACCACATTGCTCTCCTTATTGGTAAAATCCTTTCTGACCTCTCATTTAGTCCTTTTCTCATTATTCCCTACAAAAAGAAGCATGCATTCTGGACAACAATAAAAAAAATCTATAGAGTAGTACCATTTCTGTCATTTGCAGCTAATGAATGCTTTTTAGTATTGACTAGCAACCGGTCTAATAATGACAATGACTCCACTGATTTAGAGCAATAAATCCAAAGACTTGGCAGGCCTCTATTAGTATAATAAGCTCAAACATTCATTCAGGAACATTAAGAAAATGGGCAGCAGACTCTTGAATATTAGAGATTCTCATGTTTCTTTCTTTACAATAACACCATCTGGCTGAAAAAACATGATTTTGCAGTGTTTAACGTGTAAATTCAAGTGACAGCTAAGGTAACTGTGAGGATTTTTTTCTTTCACTGTCGCTAAGAGAGTGGGTCAATTATGATGAATATTATTACTGTAGGGCTATGAGAGCCCACACTAACAGTGTCTATTAGGAAAGGTTTGGGGAGGTTAAATGCCTGTGTTCAACATGTACTGTGGACAACGGCTGTTACCAGTGGTTCCAGATATTATCAGAATTGGATGTTTGATACTCCTCATAACAAACAGACCTCTCTGTGTTTTATCACTAGATGAAAGGCTTAAAAGACTTCAGATAAACAACAGCGATATGCTTGTCTTCATCAGCGATACAGGAGTAAAGATAATTCACCAGGCATTCCTCATCTGTTTTATGTACATCTATTTTTCTCATTCAGGGATGATATATTAGTTATTATTATTTATTTTCATTATTACATGCGGATGAAATAAAGAAAACAGACTAATTGCATTGGTTTCATCAGACCACTGTGCAGATACTATTCCCCCCAAAAAATGTAGATAAGATAAGAAACAGTCTTGCCCGATAAAGTCAAACAAACAAACCAGTCAGAAAAATTATGAGATAAATCTGTCCAGTTGGTACTTTAATCCAGACTGTAAATCCCCCTCAGAACCAACATTACAAACTGACCTTCAGTGGGATCGCCCTTGTACGTCTGTAGGTTATCTCCCTTTTTTGTTCATCTGAGGGCTTGTATTAAGCTGCAGAAAAACTTTTCCCACCAAAGGGAAGGCAAAAGCACTGTCAGATCATGGAGACAGTAAGACCTAAGGTGGTCCCTGCAGACAGGCTCCATCACGCAGGGCAAAGGGGTTGGCAACACCTTTCCCTACAGAGACATGATCCGAGATCCAGTGATCTGTGACAACCTGCGTGGGTGAAATAGCTTCCTGATGAAACTGTTAGCCACGGTGCCTGTCTTCATAGTTGCGTTTCTTTTGTACAGCTTGCATTTACAACTGAGTTTTGGCAAACAGAGGCTTATTTGGAGCTGCGTGGAAGGGACAGAGGCTTGCAGCCCAAGCACGGGAGTGTCTGAGTGGCAGATGCTTCCACAAAATTATATTTTCCTGCAAGTATTGTAGATAGCAGCTGTAGACCATAACTGTATGAAAAGCAGGAAAATGTGGCTAATGCCAGAGTTCCCATGACAGTTTGCATATAAATGTGTGGCTGGAGGTGGATTCATTAATAAAGTCAATACAGAGTTTATGTCAGCTCCACCAAGGCAGATAGCCATAGGAGAATCTGTCTAACTTAGTAGTTCATCTGATGTATTTAATTTGCTGATTTATTTAGTAATAATGAGTGGATTTATTGTGTTTGAAAATAGAAAGTGCTATGCAGTGTGAAACATCCTGCTAGAAGACATCTGGAAGCATATTGCAAGGATGATGGCAAGGACAGAGAAGCAGCTGGAAGTTCATAGGTCATTCTATGACAGCAATAAAAGTAAAGAGCTCTTATTCCCCCTTATTAGTTTATTATTATTTTTTCTGTTATCTTGCTGCTGTGCTTGGTCCTGGTGAGGTGCTTATTACACTCAGCATAGCAAATTTCAATCATATTGCCTCCTGAATCTGGTCAGTGGCTCACAGAGGAGGGAGGACAGACTTGGGAGTATGGGCTTAATGATTTCCTATCCCCATACGCTCCTCACTTCAGCAAAACTCCCTCATTGAGGCTTTAATTCAGCAAAATATCAAGCATTATTTGTCAAGATAAGTGATGTTTGTGGCCTGAGGTAACAATAAAAAGGTAAATATTAAATGGACAGTATTTAAATTCCTCTAACAGTATTGTAAATTGCAAAATGGTGCAAGAAAAGACAAGGTTCATCCCACCTACAGCCAATAGAGAAAAAAAAGGGAGCTTGGGCTGTGGATGTCCTCAGGGTCCATTAGGCAAGATGCATCCCACCTCAAGTGCCCAAGAGAAATGGATGGCATAAAACCCATCTCATGCGAGATGACTAGCAAAACAGACTCCATGTTCAGCACAACAGCTTCAGGAGTGTGGTTTAAGTTCCAGGGTTTGGTTGTAGTCCTTTAATCCTGCATGTTAGAAGGCACCTAAGTGGGGCATGTATTTCCATGATAGATTTGGTGTGAAGCTGGAAATTATTTCAGCCAGCAGTTTTACTGGCACACCGCCAGAGGATTGCAGATGGTACAGCATTACTCTGTCTTGAGTGGGGAAATCAAGAAAGCTTGAAATGATAAGCCTTCAAACAGGAGAAGCTGTTTCTGTGCCACTTGCAATTCCAAATACAGATGATTCAAGTGTAAGAGACATCAGGATCCACACATCTGGTCTTCTCAAGAGGACAGTAACTCCAGAATGAGAGAAGCATGCTGCAGCTAAAAAGGAACCAGAACAGGAGCTTTATGATGCATAGCCACATTTGCAGATCCAAAGCCATTTTCGGCATTTTGATCACAGTCTGCACCCACAAAAAAAACAGTCTAGTTTTCTGTTACTTGTTAGGATGAAAAAAAGAATGCAGTTAAAATGGAAAAAGCTCCTTGGAAAAAAAAAAGAAGAAATTTTGAGTCTTGACAAAGAATTGTGTGGAGATACACGTCAGACTGAAGGCTAAACAAGAGCCCAGTTTGGGTTTAAAGGAAATGCTTGCCCTGTTTGGAAGAATTGTGTGTTTATCAGACTGAGTTTTGATTCACAGGGTACAAACAAAGACAGTTCTGAATTCATTCTGGCATATGCACGCTGCATTTCTGGGAGGAAAAGGTGACTTATATACTGCCTGTGACAAGGGAAGTCATCCTAGTTCTGTTGATCAAAGCCCTCCTTAGAAGCGGGGCTGCAAATGTTTCTTCAACCACAGAAAAGAAGCTTTTAAAAAGAAGGATGATGCAAAGAAAGAGCAAATTCCTGAAGTAAATGAGGTAATTACCACCTGGACATAGTGTTTTACACTTTGTAAGGAACTTAGTGGAGAGACAGTAAGCAGACTGTATGGGTAGACGGGATCACAAACATGCATGCCAGATACAGAAGCAGTTGTACCAAAGACAACCACAGAGCTGTGGAATTACAAGCAATAAGCACTCATGCAAAAAAGGAATAGGCGTACAAATACAGATGCACATAGTGTATTTGAAAACATAGACTACAGGTCATATGATAAGACAGGAAAATCCTTTGAAGCAGTAACTCTGGTAAAAGGTTTAGATATCAAAGTAAGGGAATCACTTTTCATTGCCACTCTTTACCAAAAAGGTAACCGCAGTTGTTTGTCTAAAGAGATCTCAAGTAGCAGGTGGAGGGCTTGAATGACTTTTGCTTGCACTTACTTGGAAGTATATTTATTGATATTGAAATTCTGTATGTATCTCAAAAAGGATTTTAGGGAAATTAAGAAGGTTTAGAAAAGAGCAACAAGAATGCTGTAAGGCACCTGCTATAATGAAAGAGTTCTGGAGCTAAAGCTATTTTAAGCAATGCATGATCTCTGTGATCTCAGCCAATAAGAACTTATATGAAAAATGGAACTCTGATATTGAAGGTTCTTCTACATTTTAACCAAGGAATAACAAAATCCTATGGGGAAAAAGTCAGGTTCAGAATGCACACATCTTTAATACTGAGCAAACTAACTAGTGGAACAATTTCTGAAGGCTGATGGTAATGTTTTTTTCACTGCTAGCAATTTTTAATTCATATTGGGTTTTTTTTCCTGAGGTTTTTGTCTAATTCAAACTGGAATATTTTAAAGTGCGCGTTGACCAGGAGGTCAGATGGGATAATCAGAGTGGACATTTCTTGCATATGGATCCACACACAATTATGAAATGGACGAAAGGCAACACAATGAGCTCTAACAGTACTGTGAATATCAGTTTGGGGGCATCGCAATGCTTCCAAGGATGGAAGGGCAGCTTCAGCTTTGTGGATATGGCACTTCCACACCCCAGCTCTGTCCAGCCTGAGGATGCACAACAAAGTCAAAGAAATGCCAATCAAACAGAGACGCAAGGTTACCAAGATCAGTAAATGCAATAAGAGTAGGTAAAATGTAGTCTTGATTGGTAGTACCAATAACAGTATGAGAAATCTCAGCTTTTCATCGTTTTAAGGCTTGCACCAAAATTTAGACTCAGCAGAAGATGGAAGCTGTCAGTATAGAAAGCTGTAGTATTAAAGAGAATAACTAATTCTAGGAACCGATTAATGTACAAAACACTATTTGGAACACTTTTTTTTAAATGCATTACCAGTGCCTATGTCAACCCTGTAATAGCTAAAGGCTAGTTCCTTCTCAAGAAAAGCCTCTGATAGTAAGCTCTTATGTTATGAAGAGGCTCTCTTATTTGTCATACCCAGAGGATGGGCAACTGTGTTCCTCTGTTGTAATGCTGAGGTTCACAAGCATCATCAGAAGATCAATCAACATTGCAAACTCTGGTGGAACAAGACACATTTTTGCATGTTGATAGTTGATATCCCTTCCTGAAACTCTGGAGATTCTGTACTGAGAAGCAGCACAGCCAGTCTTACAGAGCTGCAGTACGGATTGTGCTCGTCCTCCCATTCTGACAACCATTTGTTTCTTGATTTACAGTGGCACGTCTGTCGTGGGAATTATGTCATAACCATTCATGTTCCCTGAAGTACATCTTAACAAATTCCCCACATAATAATTAGATAGCATTCAACAATCACAGTTGCTTCATTGTTTTCTAGGCTGTTAAGCCATAAAACAAAGAAGATGTTTAAGTGATTTTCAGTAGATTACCACAAGGACAGTAAGTGGCATGGAAGTCATCACAACATCTGATATACAGATGATCTGATATACAACTTCCATTCTGAACAGTTGTAGTATCTGTGACTGGGCACTAAAACATCTGCTTTATTTCAGGTTTGGGAAAACTGAAGATGAGAATCTGAAAATTACACTTTCTATTAGTAGAGACTCACATTAAGACTCCTATTTGTGCAAAGCTTCTGGTAGAGTTCTGCCTTTATTCTCCAGTTAAGACCAGCTCTTCTTGTTGTTTCTGGGCTGAGCCTGTCAGAGGCTTTTATCCCTTCTCAGTGTGAGTCAGTCTCTGGCAGAGCCGGGACCTTGACTTAGTCATATTCTGAGAGGGACTCTCTGCTCTTCCAAACTGTGCGGCTACCCTTGGGGACTAAGCAAGGATGCACCAAAAGTATTTTCACTTGTGGCCTGAGTCAAATTTAGATACTAGTGATAAAAAAGCAACTGCACTGAACTACAGTGCTGCTCAGCTCCATTAAATCTTAAGATTCTCACAGCATGACTAACAGCTGTTTGGAAGGATCATCTTTCTGGTTTTGGGTAGTGTATTTGAATTTAATTTGTCTCTTTTTTTCTGGTTAGTAGATCTAAGTCTTTTGTTGTATCCTCCACTAGCCAGAAAAAAATGGACTTTCACATCTGTTGTTTATCTGTTTTCAGATTTTCCTGTAGTCTGTTACCTGATCAATAGCATGTACTAGGTTTTGTTGCATTTCTTCCTCTCTTTTAACAAGGTGCAGGGGAAAATTTTTCTTACCAGCTGAGGTCATTTAGGGCCAGGCTAAAAAGAGGCACATCATCTCTTCCTAGGCTACCATAGAATAGTCCAAGGTATATGTGTATATATATAAATATATAGCAATCAAGTCTGGTTGTTCTTACTTGTGACACCTATATGGAATATAAATTTGCACATTAATGTATGTCTGAGTTTCAGAATCCCCTCTCTAAAGTTTGTTTCATGGTTCAGGCGTGGCTTTGTTCAGTTTGGAGTTTGGTTTATTTTGGTGCTACCATGAGGCTTCTGCTATCCATTTCACAGGGAGAGAGTCCATGAATCCTAAAGCAGGGGTAATGGAGAACAAGGAAGGCATAAAGCCATTTCAATGACAGAGCAAAATATAGAGAGGACATGATCTAACACATGGGCTGGGTAACAGAGGATCTCCTAGAAGCCCTCTGGTCCCACACACTCTGACTCCTACATCCAGGAGCTGGAAATACTGCTGAGGGATACCTAAAATGCACATCTCCCTGCCAGTCACATGGTGGGGCAGGTAGGAATGCCTTTTCCCACCACCCAGTAAGCATTCTTGTCACGTGACAGATGTTTTGGAGATAAGATGGTGCAGCAAGGGGAATTTCAGGGTCCCTGGTAAAAGGGAGGCAGGGCTTGAGACACAGCTATATGAATTTTGGAGGTAAGCTACTCTGGGTGACTGTAAGTCAAGCTTCCTAACCCACTGGTTAGAGACAAGAAATCAACACCTCATCTTGTCTTCATCATGTGTCTGGACTATGAACTTGGGTACATCTCGTTGCCAGCTTGTGCCTACATTCCCTCTCTCTTATTTTTATGAACTGCAAATTCTTTAAGGTGGTCTCTTGCTCCAGTTTTTCGCAGTGCTTTTTTAGAGCAGAGGCATCTGGGATTACTGCAATACAAATAAATAACATTAAACCTATAACAGAGGTATTATGTGAAACGAGTTGAGATTTTCTATATGAGCCATTAGATGTGTGGGACAAGATGAATTCATTAAATCTGAAAACATAAACATATAAAGTGTGCATACCCTCTTAGTTTATTATATCATACTGAGCACATACAGACTTATATATATATTATATATGCTTAGCCTATTATATAAAGTGGGTCTAAAGTGCATTCCATTAAATGAAGTGTGTCCTCTAGTACCACGCTCATTATAGGCACTCAGCAAATAATAAATACAATTGGAATGACATAAAAATTAAAATGGACTATATTCGTCCCTTCCTAACTGCAATCTTTAATGACATTAACAAAAAAAAAGGGGCAAAGGTATGTCAGCCTGGCATTCCTGAAGTGCACGTGACTGGAGTTCATCCAGACTTATCTGAAAAGCTTTGAAGCACCTATCGCAGCAGTTGCACCAGCACAGGCTTGAGTTCAAGATGCAAAAGCTTTCCTACGATCCCAGGCAAATGACCAGCAACCAAGTCGCATATTGCCTCAGCTATATTATTGGTATAACAAAGCATTAAACGAGTTTATTTAAAGATAGTGTGCATACGTCTGTTTGCAGTGCAGCTGGGCCCCCGGATTACTGTGTAAAAAAGGTTCAAATATCATCCTCAAAGTTTTTTATCACAAAAAGGAAATTCAGTCTTTTGACTTTGCGGACTACTGCAGTACTACATCTATGACTGGGTTTGCTGCCTCTGCAGTTTCTATTGCATGGGCAAAGTGAACTAGACAAGATTTTGGTAGTGAGCTACACAGAACCTTTTATTTAGTATTGCATCTTCTGCTTTGGCATCGGTATTTCCCCTGCCCTGTAGAATTTGTCCCCTTTTGCCTCCCTACCAGCCGTGACAACAGGATGCACAATGAAAATCTGTGTTTACAAATCTTGCATGCAAATGATTATGGAACCGCCATGATATGCAGCAATTTAAATTTGTTGACAGAGTTGCTAAGAAACAAACCTTTTGATTCTGTGAAACCCTTTTTGATACAGCTCCACACTCTGACAGTTGAAGTTATTGAACAAGAGTGAGGACTCTTTAAAAGAGGAATTTCTGTCATTTGCTATGTTTTCAGAGGCTGTAACATAACACTGAATATTCCTTCAGTGTCAGTTTTATTCAGTAGTGGAGTGTCTGATTCCATATATATTTAAACTATCCTATATTTCAAAAAAAATGGCTTCAGCACTTCAGTACTACCCTCTCCCACTCACATGCACAATTGTTTTGCAAAGAATTGTGATCTTTACATGCTTCCCTGCCAAATACCTTGTAAGTTTCTATATTTTTTCCAATCTGTTCTTTAAACATCCTTTCTCTAGGGCATTTTCACAAAAGACCTCATAGCATGCTACTCGGATATCAACAGTAAAATACACCATTATTTTGACATTCCAGTATTGTGGAGACAGCTGATGTTTTAAGAACTTATATTCATACTGTAGATACCTAACCATTAAATAGTGAAGCAGAACTGGGGGAAAAGTAGTGCCCAGATTCATCCCAAATCAGATTATCTGTATCATTTAGCTGATAAAACTAGAACCACTGTCATGTAAAGTCTTGTCAGTAAAAGAGGCTGATTTAGCCCTTAGGTAGGATGAAACACATTTTGGAGGCATCTAACCTTCACTTCATTACTAAGGCAGCCTAGAGCAAGTATAGTCCTAATTTGAACACCTCAGCTGTTTAAAGTTAGGCAGAATTAATCCTAGTCTAATTGATCATAACCTTATATTTCTTAGCAGGCTTAGCAGTTGGAATTACAACCTGCCTACATCGATACTACCTTTTGTGCATGGCTGTCACACTGTTGCACTCAATGCGCAATAGGGAAAAGGCAGATGAGCAAAATTTTCAACATTTTGTGGGGATGGGAGATAAGCAAAGGCAAGTATGGGACAGATGCAGAAATAAGAGGCTCAAGCAAAGAACCTCTTGCCCCCGAGAGCATACGTTGCTTTCCAGGATCAATGTATGACTTTTATGGACATTTTGCATTTTTCTGGTGTTAAACACAGGAACCTTATGTCATGTATCTGCCAAAGCACTATTTTTAATCAAGTAAAATGGCTGCACAGTCATAAACTGAAACTGCAAAGGCAGAAGGATGATTGTGGGAGGAGATAGATGAGTTTATAATAGTTAAAAAACCACAGGAAAAGAAAGTGGGGTAAGAAAGAATCAGTTGCTTTCAGATTAACTCAGAAGCACTGAAGATGATCTCTGCCTACCATTTTCTCTTCACATTTTATTCATAAGGACCATTTTTTTCCTTGTGAAAAAGCACATCTCCTGAAATTGTGCAAAAGTGTTTTGAAAAGGATTTTTAAAAATGTGAAATAGATGTAAAAATAATGAGTCATAGTCTGTAATGGCCATTGCAGAGTGTGCATTAGAAGGCAACCAGAGCACTCTCAGCATGCACTAATAGCTTGCTAATGCACAACCTTCACTGCCTTATTGCTATAGTCGACATTTACCACAACGAATACTTTGCAGCAAGAAATATTTTGGGCTCCATTATGCTTTCACAACCTTGAGCTGTGCTGGGAAGGGCTGGAAGTAGAGTGCTGTGAGCAATGGGGGCTGAAGGCCTGGAGAAATAACTCACACCTTTGCCGTTTGTTGGTGTATAGACAGAAAAGACCCACCCCAGGCTCAGCCTTCATGCAACAGAAAACACCATCGAGGGAAGGACAGGCATTTCATCAAACCTGGCTCTGCTGGAAGGCAGTAGCGCAAACCAGCTTCTAGCAGGGCCTTGGCTTGAGTACCTCACAGAGTTTTAACTCTGGGACCACTGCAAGGTCTTTGTGTTCTTGCCCCTGTGTGTCCAGACACCACAAATTGCATTTCAGCTGCTTGTGTTTTAAGGCTCCCTCTCTTCCCAAGCTTTGTAACAGCAGTCTCTTTCCTCTCTCCTGCTGTTCTTTGTCCTGTGTGTCATTTGTCCATGAACGTGTCTGCCAGGGATTGCACAGCTGTGACTGTAGCTACCAAAAAAATGCTCCTTTAGCTGGGCTTTTGCAGCTCAGTACCTGGGCCAGGAATAACCTCATAACCAGCATGATTTGGATCGATTAATTTTGTTTCTTCAGGGTTTTTTGTTGCTGTTGTTCAGCTTCTGTTCTTTTCATCACATAAATCATTTGCCTGTAACTAGAACGAGCATGAGATGGCCCCGGTGGCCACCCTGGTGGGGGACTGCCCTGCGCCCCTGCACAGTGCCTGTGCCAATACACTTACACATGCAAAAGCTCCAAGGGGATGGACTGGCAGTTTACAATCCCGTGGTCAGGGTGTTCCTCTGGGAGGGAGACAGTACTATTAAAATCCCTTTTGACACAGAAAGGGACTAAGCCCTAATCCCAGGCTGTCTGGGTGAGACCTCTGGGAGCTACCATTAGTGCTGGAAGGGAAAGTGGGGAAGACGGATGACATTGCGGGGTGGGGTTTGCTGATATATAGGACAAGTAGTTCCTTAGAAGTTGCAAGTATAGGAGAAAGCAGTTGAAGTATAAAGTATCAATTATAAGATCTCAATGTAAACACCCATTTCACTGATTGACTCAAAAATATCTAAGAATGGATAATGCAACATTTTATTCAGTAAAAACTTTGGTCTTTTTTGTTCCATTTCTAATGGTCTCATACACCAGTATGAATAGGAACTCTTGTCACCTCCAGGGAGACCCACAGTCCACCATCATCACACAGCTACTGCTCTGCCCTGGGGTTTAGATTATGAACTACAGAAAAAGAAACAAAGTGTTTATAATAATGACCAGAGATATTATTACCAAAATATATCATTCCTGTTGGCCTAAACCCTTGGCCTGTAAATTCTTCATGTGAATAGTCCATAAAAATAAGCCTCCATCCTCCCTTGAGTTCTTGAGAGAAACCAACCCCAGCTCACGAGGGATGGAGCTACAATGGAACAGAAAACCAGGTTCATATGCCATCCTAGTGGACCAGCACTGTTTGAAAGGATGTTGCTTATGCAAGTAAAGGTGCGGAGGATCATCTCCTCACTTGCAAACATTTTTAGTGAGAAAAAAGATAAATTCCAGGAAAAGGCAAAATTAATTAAAATGGATCTCTCAATTTTCTTAGCAGCAGGTTTTTGTAGTTGTTGTCATTTTTAATAGAACAGCAGTTTATTCTGTTTTATATGTGATCTGGATAAACTGTTCCTATCAAACAAGGCAATGCAATGAATTGTATTGAGCTGTGTAAGTCCTAGCAGTCAGAAAACCAATACATTTCATGGCTGGTTATGCTTTGTTTTCCTTTAGTGCAGACAATTTAATGTTAGTGATTGAATCAGTGAATTTTCCAGGAAAACTGACAAGGCAGTCAACTTGAAATGTAGCATTATTAGCCATCGTCTCTTCTAGTTTTGTGTGCATGTTGAGTGATCCGGGATGAAAAACTAACAAGCACCTGTCAAATCTGAGCCATCAGGTTTTTTGACAGAGGGCTCACTGGACATTCCTATCAAGAGAGCCTTTATGAGTAAACCGCGGAAATCTCTCTCAGACAAAAAGGAAACAGAGCTCATCAGATTCTGCAGACCCTTGACTTGGAGGGCATACTGTCTCCAATGAAAGGCTTTTGATCACAATGCTTTTTTATTCAGATTTGACTTCACATTATGGCTAATCAATACCTTGCAACAGTCTAAGTCCCCAGTTAGATGCACATCTCACAGTCAGACAGGGAGACCTACTAATTGAGAAAAAGTCAGAGACCCAGGTACCATCGCCCTCAGGCCATAGTCTTGCCTCAGCTCAATCCTTTTTCCTGTCCCTCACTCTCTTATCACAGTACCCTAGAAATGGTGGAAATAAAATTTAGAGGCATGACAGACACAGAAAAGCAGGATCAATTCCTGTCACTTGCCACCAGTGTTTACTGCCTTCCCAGGTCTTCAGAGGGTGTTTTTCTTTCATAGCTTAGGGGAACTTAACCTTTTATAAATAGGAAGATGGTACCTTCATGAATTTTAAATTGTTTGATTTTTCTAGGCCTGAGATTATCTTGACTTTCTGAAAATGACTCTCTCTTTAAAATCTCATTTGTTTATATAGGGTCAGAAATAGAAACTGGAAGGTTTTTGTCATGTCTTCAAATTTTTTGCCATGTGCCCAATTCAAAAATTACCCTTCTCTCCTTTCTGCATCATTTTTCACCAGCCAGATTGTGCAGGTAAACAATATGAACTCCTTCTGTAGAAGAAAAAGTAAGGCAACTGCAAAACTAGGATGTGGGACATGGTTTCATGCAGGGCAACAGCAAGAGATTTCGGCAGCAGCAGAAGGATGTCAGGCTGGTCTGTATCGCACCATACCTGACTGAGGGGTTGTATTCAGTGGAGCCTCACGAGGGAGGTGCTCAGTCCTGGTCCTCTGTGACAACAGATATTAATAATGAAGTTTTTTGGTTTTATTTGTCTCCTGCCTCCACCTGGCATTTTTCTGGCAGCATTTTTTGCCTGGCCCCTACCATGTCCAGCTTAATGAAAAAAACATGTGTTTGTAAACCTGGTTTTGTAAACTGTGATAAACCAACCGCTGGAGGGAGTCACAGATTAGGGAGCTGCTGGAACTACTAACTGCTGCTGGATAAGCACATTTTACTTTGGGAACCACATTACATGCCTGTCCTGCGTGAAATGAGTTTTCCAAGGTGCCTCTCTGTAAGCGTTATTACATGGACATTGTCATGGGCTGAACATATGCAAACAGTTTCTTCAGGAAGGAGAGAGGTGCTACCCATGTTGTCCTCTCTTCCATCACCTCTAGCGAGGTTGTAGCTCTGGACAGATATTTAAGTGGCAATATATTAAGTGGTGGAGAGAGAAAGAAAGATTAGGCATAGGTTAAGAACAGGTAGCAGAGCTAGAAAAGAGGTGAGAAAGGAAAACACTAAGGAAAAAAAAGAAAGAAGAGAAGCAGAAAATGAAGTGAAGAAGAAAAAGACCGAAACGGAGAACCTACATGAAATCGAAATATTTCGGTTTTGCTCTGTTCATCATTTCTCCATAGAATCCCAATCCCTTCCTATTCTTTGTGACATTCTCCACTTATATCCATCCGCTCTTCACCCCAGAACAAACGTCTTAGAAGGTCAGCTTGGACAGCTGCTTGCCTTGCAAATAAAACAGTTTTAAAAAGCACACAATTCCATTAACTAATAAGTAATCTGCCATATATATGTATTTGCTTGAAAGTTCAATCAAATAATTATTAAAAATTATGTGGTTAAATGGAAATATCTTAGCAAACATACATACGTATTGGTAAATCCCTGAAATGACCTTGTTTTGATAATACCGTTTTCTATATTCTTGAGCTCATATTCTCATTTCTTTTTAGAGTTAAAATATTGGTTTCTTGCTTTTTAATCATTTTGGGAGTATGGGGGAAACTAAGTTGCTTTATACTATGAGAATATAATTCTTTAAAACTATTTTTAAAAAACTACAAAAAGCATTTAAAAATAAATGAAAATGAAAGTATTTTTAAGTTGAACGAAAAGATCTACTGCTTTAAAAAATTAATTTTACACTGACATTTTTACATACAAGATTTTTACATACATTTGTCTTTTCAAATGGATCAGTCTGTAAACATTAGTAACACAAACTGAAGATGTTCAGAGTTTCCAATGGAGCGTTCAGGGTCTGGGGACATGAATTCAACAACAAAGGTCATACTTAGGTTTCCATGTCCTACTGACAGCACAAATCCCGAGAGAGTCCCTGGAATCACTTCAGGCTTAAAGTAGGGTTTTGACAAATCTGGTTTCCAAACAACTGTATTCCTAGAAAGTTATGAAAAAGGAAAAGTGCAAAATATTTAAGAAATCACAGAAGGGCGAATAGATTATGTGATGGTATACAATAATCCAAGTATCTTCCAGCATGGGTGTCTGCTTCTGCTTAAAGATTTATTTGCGTAACTACTTACCCACATCTGAAAACGTTGGCTTGTGTGGTTTACCAAAGGCCAAAGTAGGACGAGTTTGTGAGACAGGGTGAGTCTCTAATTTAGGTACCTAGGCTGGGTTGCCTTTTGTGCTGCTGAGATGGTCTTTCCCCGCCTTTGCTCACCAGCATTTATGCTGACTCCTGTGCAGAAACACCAGCACTAGCCTGGCACAGACATTAGGGACTGCCAGAGCACTGGCTGTGTTGGGGGCACCAATTCCAGCCACGGTCAACCTGATGTGCAACCTGATGTCCTATCCCCCCTCAAAAAAAAAGAGAAAGTGCATATATAGAGGGTCTTTGTGGAAGGAAGAAGGTGGGAACTGGAGCAGGCTGGGGACAACCAGTAAGCTTAGGAAAAGCCTCTAAGGAACTCTTCCTACTGAGGGGTTTATTAAGTCTCTGCACCTTCTCTGGCACACAAAGAAAAGTCCCTAGAAAAGTACTCAAAAATATGCTCCCTTACGTGTCTTGAATTTTCAGTTTAGTCCAGGCTCGTCAGAGACTCTCATAGCAGGAGGAATAAAACTAATAAAATATAAAATACCCACAAATGTCATGTTACTGTCGGACTAGCATAGTTTTAGCTACAAGCCACCCGTTTTCCCCAGAAGAAGGAAAGCGCAGGTAGCCTGTATTCAAAGAGAACAGGCGGATTGCATTTTCTCTACTTCCTTCCATTATTTTGCTGTTAGCTGAGGAAGACTGTTTGGCAGGATGTTAAGTATCTGAAAGTACAGTAGAAAAGATTATTGCTTCACAGGCTGAAATCTGGCCAAATAGTCCTTCTCTTTTCTTCACTGCTCCCACTTTTTGTTGACCGCCTCATGCATGCTATTTTATACCTGTATCTTCTCCATATGATCACATTAATTACATTCCATTCTTTCCACTTTGATATCTCATTAAAATCTTATAAATGATCATGCAGTGACCTTGAAGGACATGCATAATACATGAAAGTAAACCTGCAGTAAAATGTATTCTTTCACTCCTGACTGGCTACATCCCACATTTCTTTTTTCCTATCCCCAATGACCCCAATATGGGGAGTTATGCTAGCTGAGCCAAGGTATGCAGTAGTGTGCAAATCCACTAACTCCATTAGCTTTCCCTACTGATGACAGCTGCAATATGTTAATGGCTTATGTTTGGATGTGATGGCCCTGGTACTACTTAGGGCACTATGCTAATTACCATAAGATGGTGACAACAGGTGCAAGTGTCACTTCATATCAGCATCATGTGTATGAGAAAAATAGCTAGCAGCACCAAAAGCAACTCAAGAAAATGTAAACTTTAGTCAGCAGCCTGTGATTCTCTGAAGAACTATTCTTTAATGCTTATGATTAAAGGATTTACAGACGGATATTGTTGCTTTTTCTGCAAGTACAGTAATTTTGAATTCATAGGGATGTCTTCATAAGCTATTGAAAGTTATCCTTCAACAGCACGCGCTTACGTGGCAGTTCAAGTAAAATGCAGAAGGCCCGTATTTATGAAGGTTTCCTTACAGAATAAAAGTTTTACTAAGCCACATTTGCTGCAGTGCATATATATTGGAACAGACATGATTTCCAGCTGAATGAAATCACTGTGTTTCTCTGGCTTTGTGCTCTTAACATAGCTCTGCTTTATTGTCAGATTTGTTTATGTGTATATATGCTGGTCTTCCTACCTCTTTGTCACAGTTTAGTACATCCCTTTTCTCAATAGCAACCAACTTCCTCAAGCCCAGTGGTGGCCCTCCAGCAGGCTGAGCTGGCAAGATGGTTGCCATTTTGCTCTAAATATAATCTTACTGTCATAAGAGAAATTTAATGGAAGGCACATGGGCACACCTTAATCCTTTGTTAGAAACAAAGATACCTTAGGAGACAGCTCTACATGAAGTAGTGAGTAGCTATTCTATTCTGCTGTTATTGGAGTAAAAATCTTTTTCACAAAACTTTTTTTACTATTGTTACAAACATTTCTCACTAATTAACCCACTAAAAGCTAAGATAAAACCTGAAAAGAGAGCTACTTTTGGATTTCTAAATAAGGCAAGTATGTGCTGAGTAAGACGATACTGACCACTCTTACAACACTCAGACATGTGATAGGCATGTTGAAGAAATTAGAGGCTTTTTCCAAAGGCTAAAGTGTGCAAATATAAAGCTAAAATATAAGTTGTATTTTAAAAATAAAATGCAAAAGTATATATTTGCAGAAGATTTCAGTTTTATACAGAAAGAAAAAAAATACTGGTTAATGCGTAAGTTGAAGACCAGCACGCTTTTTGCCCAACTTGAGAATTTCTGTTTATATGTGCTACTTCGTGGAACCAATGTTTAGTTTCTTCATGGTCCCTGTTCTTTTACACAGCTGAGGCTTTCCAGGTGGACTCCTGTTATGATACCTTATCCCTCCACTTTACCTCTTCCACAAAAGAAGTTGAGTACATAAGGGGAATCACAGAATCACACACAGAAATTTGTCCAGGGATCGCAGTGGATCAAATTAAGTAGGAGCAACTACAGACCCTGTGAGGTCATATTTTCAGTAAAAATAACAAATTTGTCAGCCTAAATATTATTTGTCTTATCAACAGAGTAACATTTTGTATCGTTGCCTAGCCTTCCTAAGGTGTTTTTGTTGGTGATTTTTTAAGTACCAGGGAAAATTTATGGACAAAAAAATCTGCACTGTCATATCTTATCTGAGAGACATGTTCCTCATACCCAGAATATAACACCACCATGTTGTGATCAACTCTGTACTAACAAATAAAAATACTGCTGGGTGAAACAGGCAAAGGAAAAGGTCAATAATGGGCCTCAATTCTGAAATTAAAATAGTGGTGAGGTTGCTTGAAAATTTGCCCCTTAATGATACTCCATACTCCTTACTGATTTTAAGGCTGTGACAGGAACAGTCATGGTGACTGACTTTGATCTCTTGCATAACCACAGTCACAGAATACGTGAGCAATTTTAATGAATCCAGGTGATCAGTTTGCTGTATTTCAGCTGAAATGCTTTTGTGTCATTATTTTTATAGTCAAAGATTAGAGAGGCATTAATAAAGAGCAACTAATTATATACGAATTTCCAAAGATAGTCCTTAAGGATGGAGAAGTAAACAAAAAAGCAATAGATTTATCACCTGCCTTTACACACAGCAGCATCCCACTGACATTACAATATTTTGTTGGGTGTGATGAAGAAGTTCTACTAAATGCAAGTGCATCTTGACCCATCTTGACTATAAATTCTCAGAGCTCTATAAACAGGGAGGATCAAAGTTCAGTTCACCTGTCTGCGTAAAGCCTAGCCTGCGTCATACAGAGCTGTAAGTGCCGCTTTATCCAGCTTTCTCTTGCATTCTCTTTCACTGACTGCGCCACCGTCTTTTACTTGATAGCTTTACACTCTCTGCACTTTGGAGTGCTTTTGATTCATTATTCCTTCTTGTTGTCCCGTTCTTTCTTTTGGGAATGTAGATGTAAGCTTGTTATCTTACACTTGAAAGTCCTATTTTTTGCCTGTATATATATGACATAAGAGGTATATGAATTAAGATGCAATGCTCCTATGCAGAATAAAGACCAGTGCTTCAGGCAAACCCCAACTTATTCTACAAGTAATGTTATCCTAGTAGAAGAAATTATGAGGAATTTTTGGTGGAAAACTAAGGAACTTCTATTTCCAGTGCAATTTTTACCTACACCTGAATTGCCAGAACCTATGAAGAGATTCACGTCCCTAATACACATACCTGTAGCTAAAATAAAACCTGTCAGAGATCAAAAAACATCAGAGCTGAAGAGTGAACTATAAAGGGAGGACTGCCTCCTGAAAAACAGCTTGCCCTATGCCACCATGTGTGACCCAAAAGTCTGATTTTTACATATTACAACATATTAATTCCTTTATGCCTGATAATCTCAACTACCACTTCTTAGTGACCATTTCTGTTGCATTTGCTGTCTGCTGCAAATATACCGCCTGTGAGAACTCCCTGTATTTATACCTGGAATATCTTGTGTAACCTGCTAGTCAATATCTCTTCTTGGTCTTCTAATTATCTTTTAGCTACCTCAATTTTTTAAAATTGTAAATAACAATCTCCTCCCTTCCCAAAGCAGACATTTAAAAATGTTGTTATTGTCATTCTGTTTAAGCACATTGTCTGAGTTACATTCCCCCTGTTGAGACTTAGCCTAAATGAATTGTAACTGCAGCATGTCCAACTGTTTCTTAAATAATTCCCATTTTTTCTGCACCAGGTTTCCCACACAGTCATGAGATCTTGCATCGCTTCCATCAAGACCATTCAGTTGTTTATGTTACCACAAGCTATTCTTTCTACTAGAAGTGAAGGTGTAAGTAATTCGTATTGTGGCATATAATGAAAACCTGTTTTTCTTCCAGAAAAACAGCCCTCATTTATATAGTTATCACCATTATCATGTCTTATAGTATTTTTATTTTTACAAAACTTCTGCTGAGCCAAAATTAATTGTGTTGCTTCATCTTCTCTTCATTTCTCTATTGTGAATTTGTTATCCCTAGATCAGCCCTGCTCTATTTATCAAGATGGGCTAATTTCCTAGCTCTGGGTGCCAAGAGCCTCTGATCATGAAGTTCAGTCAATAAACTGACTTCAGTAAGTAAGCAATTATGCATTGCCTCTGGAAACATGCTTCCCACCTTACAGGTTTTGCATACTTGTTATCCCAGTAAGTATCTGTGAAATTAAAATCCCCCATGATCAAAGTTTCAGGTTTTTTTATAAGTATCTCTTAGCTGTAAACATGTTGTTTGTTGCAGTTATTCTAAAACACAATTTACAAGGTAAAGTGTCTGCAGTCACCACTGTAACTTGTTTCTTTTAATCAAGCAGCTATGTACTAGAAAAGTGAAATACTATTTTGCATATAGACAGTTAAAATATACAAGCCATAAACAATAATGTTTCCTCTGAGTTCATCCTTTATCAAATGTAACAAAACTAAAACCACACAAATTGTTCTCTAACCTATGAACAACCAAGAAAGACCAAGCGCATCTCCCTTATGCCATTTACTTAAACACCAACAAAATTACGATCTCCAAAGTCTTTATATTAGGGATAGGATAAGTATTGCATAAGGGTTTTAGAGTACCAGAAATAGTTTGCAGTAATGTAACTGAATATCCAATTTTAATACAAAAGCATGAGCAGTCACTTAACTAAATATATATGTATTCGAAGATGATATTTGAAAAAAGAGGTTGCAACTTTTGCATCTCTAGAGGCCTGTGTTTCAATCGGGTACTTTAATCCCCCAAATGTCTACACATTAAACCAAAAAGTGTAACTTTTTGCAAAGCATTTCTTCTCTTTTTTTTTTTTTACCTTGAACACAAAATTAGGACACTGAAATTGGAGAAAGTTATTTATAGTGGAGAAATACATACCAGAATATTTGAAATTTCTACCTAAGTAAGTGTTGGCGGGTCCCTCATTTTGAATGTTTGTCATCTACTGAATGCCACACTGAGGCTTCAGGAAGCTACAAAGTAGGCCTAGATGTTAATTGAATAGACAGGTAAAATGATTATTTGCATTTTTCTCTAATCTTTCTTCTCCCACTTCTTCCCTGCTATTTTCTTATTTGATTGCTGTGGAAAACACCATCATCCTACTTACCGTTCAAGCCCATAAACAAGTCTTCAGCTTGGATCTCTGCCTAGGTACTGTCATCTAAACTAATATAATTGAGATTTTATTTTTAAACAGCAGAAGATAAGGTCTTTCCTGCCCACTTACACAGTGAAGTCTTTCATCACTTCATTTCTAAATTATTCTTATTTTTTAATCTCTGTCCTTGAGAAATGTAACATTCCTCCACTCATATGCTTGCTGCAGACAGCATACCTAGCTCGCATTTTGACCATATTTGACTTATTCTATAGGACCATTTTGCCAGTCATATCAATTTTAGAGCTGCTTCTTTTCACCAAGAGGATGCCTCACATTGAGTACTAGACGCTGAGGCAAATTCTCAGGCTACCAACTTCACAAGTTCTCCATGTTGCTTCTTAGAAGATGCCCCACTCCTGCAAAACTGAATCTCTAATCTCCTTTAAATCCATCCCTAAAGTTATCTCTGCCTACAAACATCTCTTGGGAATGGCGCAATTATTAGATCACCAGGCTTCACTTGCCTTCTTTTTCTCCACATACCCTCCATATACCCTGTACATCTCTACTGTTGAGCCTTGTCTTGAGCTCTGACTGTCCACTGTTTGGAGTAAGGGTCATGCTTTTGTTTATGTTCACCCAGCCACAAAGCGTGGGGCGCTTTGTGCCACTAGTTAGCAACAGCCCAGCAAGAGAGATCAAGGGAGGGACTGAGTTCAAGAAAACTTACATGTAAGTGTTTATATGTGAGATTCATCTACACACCCAGTCTGGTCAGTAAAACCTAGTCCGCACCATCAGGGTCATTTCAGTTGCTTAGACACAGGTATCAAACCTCCTTTGAGATGCTGTAATGCATCTCAGAATTCTGCCGCAGGCTGGCAGATACGGCACAGGACCCATGGAAAACCAGTGCCCCCTGGACACAGCAGCTAGAGGCAGGGCAGGGTATTCTAGAAAGTCTCATGTGGTGGTATACATTCATTTTCAGTCAACTCTATTGAACACCCAGTGAGCATAAGAGTAGCTGAAACACCTAGATGACCTATATACAGCTACATTTAAGTGTTCCCTGTTTTAAGTGAACCTGGAACTGAATCTCACCTTTGCTGACTACTGCTGTTTAAGAATTTGTTAGTCTATCCTCCTCCCATGCTGTTTTCTTGAAAAAAGGAGCTCAAGATACCAGTTTGTCTTCTCTGCTAATCAAAACCCAGCAGTCTTTCCTTAGGTTCAGTATTAGTGTGAATTTAAACATCCATCTTACTATTAGTACCTCTACTTCCTATGCAACAGCCATTCTTTCCATGGTGGAAGTCCCCAAAGGCAGCAGTTCATCAACCCTCTACTCAACTGCTAGAGAAGGATCTGTGATGGGTGGCTCATGAGGGGGAAAAACTGCCGGTTGCTCTGCCCTATTTCCTCCCCTCCACTGCTCCTGGTAGAAGATGCTTTTTCAGACAACATGCCTTGCAGTTCACAAAGCTGCATCATCACTACCGCTGAAATGATCAAAAAGACTTTGCACTTGTGTCACTGCAGTTATTTTCAGGAAAATTAGAAACATAGACAAAAGAAGATGAAAGCTTCTGTGAAAGTATCTTTGAAAAGCATTTAACTTAAATAAACCTGTCCATTTTTCTTGCCAAAGAAAAAAAGTGCAATCCCTTTACAGCCAGAACCTTTTAACCACAGTCTCTGAAGAGCATTCAGGTAAAGCTGTTGAAGTCTTCACCAAGAGAAGGAACTCAAGAAAGGGTTGCTTTTGCCATCCTAGAAACCTTCCTTTGTGTCTGTGGCTAAGTAGTCTTCCTTGTATCAATTTCCCTGTTTAATATCTTATACATGACTTAGTTTGTTAAGACTTCTTTGTTGGACCTTTCTTCTTTGTAAATTGAACTAGAGGTGATGATGCCAAAATAGGTAGATTTGCAAATAGAGGAGACAAACAGGGAAAGGGACTGTCTACGTGGACTTTAGCAAAGCCTTTGATACTGTCTTCCACAGTATCCTCCTAAAGAAGCTGGGTGCTCAAGGCTTGGACAGGTGTACTCTTCACTGGGTAATAAACTGGCTGGATGGATGGGCCAAAAGAGTTGTGGTGAATGGAGCTAAATCCAGTTGACAGCCAGTCATGAGCAGGGTTCCCCAGGGCTCAGTTTTGGGGCCAGGCTTGTTTAATATCTTTATGAATGATCTGAATGAGGAGATTGAGTGCACACCAAGTTGGGTGGGAGTGTCGATCTGCTTGAGGGTAGGAAGGCTCTGCAGAGGGATCTGGACAGGCTGGATTGATGGGCCAAGGCCAGTTATATGAAGTTTAACAAGGCCAAGTGCCAGGTCCTGCACTTGGGTCCCAACAACCCTATGCAACGCTACAGGCTTGGGGAAGAGTGGCTGGAAAGCTGCCTGGCAGAGAAGAACCTGGGGGTGTTGATTGACAGCCAGCTGGATATCAGCCAGTAGTGTTCCCAGGTGGCCAAGAAGGCCAACAGCATCCTGGCTTGTGTCAGGAATAGTGTGGCCAGCAGGAGTAGGGAAGCCATCATGCCCCTGTACTCGGCACTGGTGAGACCACACCTCAAATACTGTGTTCATTTTTGGGCCCCTCGCTACAAGAAGGACATCGAGGTGCTGGAGCATGTCCAGAGAAGGGCAACAAAGCTAGTGAAAGGTCTAGAGCACAAGTCTCATGAGAGGCAGCTGAGGGAACTGGGGTTGTTTAGTTTGGAGAAGACAAAGCTGAGGGGAGACCTTATCGCTCTCTACAACTACCTGAAAGGAGGTTGTAGTGAGGTGGGTGTTGGCCTCTTCTCCCAGGTCACTAACAATAGAACAAGAGGAAAGCTTCAAGCTGCATCAGGGGAGGTTTAGATTGGATACTAGGGAAAAATTCTTTACTGGAAGAGTGGTCAGGCACTGGAACAGGCTGCCCAGAGAGGTGGTGGAGTCACCATCCCTGGAGGTATATAAAAGATGTATAGATGTGGCACTTCAGGGCATGGTTTAGGAGACATGGTAGTGTTGGGCTGACAGTTGGACTTGATGATCCTAGAGGTCTTTTCTAACCTTAATGATTCTATGATTCTATGAAAATAGTTTTGAGAGTTTAGCCGAATAAGGGTTGAAAGGAACTAAAGACATTGTGGTGCTAGTAAGAAGGAGAGCTAAGCAGAACAGATAAGGAATGGGATGTAACCAACTATCAGAAATTACTGCATCAAAGTAAATGTCCATTCTGCTTCTAAGGAAATCAAGTGCTACCAAGGGCAGAGAAAAAAGAGTGAGATCAAGATTAGAGGTCAAAATCCCTCATGAAGTTTAAGTGTAAGGGCTAGCTTCAGAAAATGGAAAATCTTTGAGACCTAGTTCTAGAAGTACCCTGGTAGCTAGCTAGATTTGTAGGAGGCAGTTCCTTTGCTTCCTCCATAAAACAGAAGCAGGGAGAGGAGAAAAAAAGATACTATTTCATTTTCCTCCAGAATCTCCAGGCCTCTGGAGAGCCAAGCAATGTGCTTCCAGCATCTGCTGGTCAGTCATGCACCATGGTAAGTTTGAAATCCCTTTGGTACATTCACAGTACTCTAGGTGCCATACTAAAAGAAGAATACATCTGCTGCATTATGTAGCTAGTTGCTATCCTGGAGCAACCAGCAGAGATACTATTAAGCAGCAGTGATTAATCTCTTCACAGCAAGATTCCCCACAGTGAGAGCTAAGCTAGAGGCTGAAGAAATATGGAGATTTTTTTTCCACATTACTTTGCTGTGCACCACAATAAGGTTTCTTTTCAGGTCTTTCAGCTCCCATTAAACATATTTCTTGGGACTTCAAAAAGCTGGAATAAATCAAGTTTGTTTTGTGAATATTTTAACCTTCCATCAACCTTCCTGTTCTTATTTGTTCCTTTCTTTTAACCTCAGATATTTTTTGAAAGAGAAAATATTAGAAATATACCATTTGCACTTTCTTTTTCAAATCCACCCTCTTCTCTGATTTAACATAAAGGGATCTTAGTAAAATTAGTTTAGTGTCTTGGCCCTTGTATGCAATGCTTATCTCATACACCCTACCTTATGTGGAAACAGCAACACAGTAACAGCCTTCATGTACCATGTAATACTGATTCTTTCAAGGAGATGATCTCGTTCAAGGAGCTGTGCATTTTATCTCCGTATTAGTTTCAGTGAAGACACCTACTGAATCCTGTCTGGTTTCATTTTTTGTCTCTGATACCAACAATAGCAATTTTTCTTCACTTACCAGGGGAGTTCGCTAGCTGTTCTGAAAAGACACTTTAAGACTCTATTCTATATTCTGTTCTCATTGAGTTATTGAAAATATGAATTAACGCCACTGAAATCAAAAGATGTTTACAAGTATAAAACTGACATGAATCAGCTCAGGAACAAACTCTTGTCTGTAAGCTCAAATCATGTGTTTGGTTTAGATGTAATACTTAGCCAGAAGTAATATTTAAACTGCATCAAGATTAAGGAACTGATTCTGACATCTTTATACTCATGTTGAGAGTTTCTGTGTTGTTCATTGATTCCAGGGTGAATACATAACCGGAGAGAATCAGTGCATTGAACTATCTTTTAAATTCTATTTGCCTGTAACTCTTGCTTTGCCCCAGTGTCACAGCCCAAAGACATTACTGTAGAGCCCAGGTCAGAATTCGATTCACTGCCTCCAATAATAAAATGGAACAAAACCGAAAACAGCCCCCAGAAAATTTAAAAGCTAAAGGCTACATCCCAGGCTGCGTGCACACAGTGTAGTCAGCTAGAGCTGCTTTGGAGTATCTGAGACAAAAACTTGGTCTGTAAGTTAGTGCCATCAGTGGCATAACACAAAAGTGAAATTATTTCATCTTTGAGCTTTTTGTCACATACATGCATCAGTTACAGACTTCATAATGACAATCACTTCCCCTTTTATAGAACATCTTCTGAAATCTTATTGCTTAGGGATCTTTGAAATGTAGCACCTACATTTGCAGTCATGCAGTAAACACAGACGTGTACCATGAATTTGTGTGACTTGGTCGTTTTCCTGGTGGAACCACAGATGAAGCAGTGCACCAGGAGGGTGTATACACCCTCTTTATAAGGTGGGTGTAAGGTCCTACAACAGTTACACTTGCATGATGAATGCACTTGCAGCTGGTGTGACCTTCATCACCAGGAAAGAGACAGTATAGCTCTGTGATCCAAGAACCATGGCACACCACAGCAAATTGAGCCCCAGTCCTTCTGCCTGTGCATCATGCCAATCAGTAAGGTAGACACATGCTTTCTGTCCTCTTTCATATGGTGATGAGGGGCAGTCAAGGGGCTCCTCTGTGCTGCTGCTGAGTCTGGAAATGACAAAAAGAATGGCTGAACAATGTCTTTGGAAGGAATGAGACAAGTTTGAAGTAAAAGGGTTCATCTGACAAGTACAAATCTGATAGCTGAAACTATCACATCTTTTTGGCACTAAAAAAGCAGGGGAGAAACATGAGGAGAAAGATCAACTACTGCATCTCAGCAGTTTACCTGGGGCTGAGGAGGTCTCCCTTCTAATTTGACCTAGTTCGCTCAACCTTACTTAGCCAGCAGGAGGACAACAGCAGATTTCATATTACACAGCATTTACAGGTATTTTTAAAAGTATTGAAAGAATAGAGCTCCCCTGCCTCAACCTTACACTGCAACTGAACAATTTCTGTTCTTTACCTCAGCAGCTCTTTTCACCAACTAGTCACTTGAAGTATCTGCAGTTGTCTTCATCTCTGTGGCCCTCTGTCGTATTTTCATGATAGACTCCATTAAGGACCAAACAGCCCCTTTCTACCTGTTGGGTTTCACTTAACATATTTCACCGAGTCTAGAATGAATCTTTAAAAATTACTTCATTGTAATAGGTAAAAAAAGTAAACCTGTATACCAGTGCTCAGCACATCACTGTAAGCATTTAGAACTAGGAGACAGTTGCCAATATGAAGACAGTTTTGAAAATATATAAAATCTATATTTTTAAATATAATCAACTTTTAAATTTTCTTCCAAAGTACATTACAGACTTGATAAATGCTGAGAGGTGCTACTGTTTGACTGAGGGAGATATGCACAGCTTGAAAAATATTGGAGTATCGCCATTTCTCCCAGAGTTGGAAATACTGAATTTACATTTCATCGTAATCCATTCATTGGTTTATAGACCTCCATTTCTCCAGGGAGCATCACAGATTCAGATGATCTCCCTGAGTGCTGGATTTTGCATTTGAATCTCTGATTTAGCTGAAAGATGTATTAAGAAACGTCATGTAGCCAGGCAGTTCCCTATTGACTACACGTCTGAGGAGGCTCAGGAGCGCAAGTTATTCTAGCAAGGATATGGAATAAATTACACTCAGTAATTTGCCTCTAGATCAGTCTTTCTCCACACAGTGGAATAATGTATTCATCTGGACAAGCAGGCCCAACTTCAGAGAGTGCTTTATGCAGAGTATATATCCTGCAAGAGAACAGAACAGATCAAATATTTGGCATAGACTGTTCCTTCACAATCCCTCAAGAAAACAGTACTTATTTCAATTTGTGGAGGCTTGCACTGTCAACTGGAAAATTCAGTTCTTACGTATCTGTGTGACATTCATACTTGGATTACCCATTACTTTGAATAAACTTTTCAAGGGACTTTGACTTTAAGGATAAAGCCCATTTTATCCCACATGGGACTGGTATTCAGATCTCAGGAGTTAATCTGTGATCAGTAAGCCACAAAGACTGTGAGAGTTTGGTTTAGGTAGACACGAAGTGACAGCTATGGGTAAATGGCTGAATTCTACCACTTATGATCCTCCTCCACAGCCAGATTTTACTGCTTTTATCTCAGTGATTTGCTGTCTGTGTAAGTCTGGGTTTCCCCAGTTCAGTAATGGGCCCATAGTATGGAAGGCAAGTGTCGAAGCTAGCCCTTGCTGGTTATTCAAACAGTTCCTGAAACCTTCCTGTGCTTAAGAACTAAAAGACTCCAGTACTGCAGAGCATACATTGGATCCTACAAATTTAAAAATGCTGGAGAACTTTAAGTCAGTCTGAAAAAAACAGATACTTGATGGCCCAACAGAGAGGCTGCAGAGCTATAACGAGCAACTTCTGGTTTCAAAGTGTTTTGGCTATTTGTCTTCCCCTAAAGAGAACTCCACTAAAGGAAACATGCTGCTGAAGAAGAAAATGTTATGTAATTTGTCTTTCAAAATAGAAGTGAAATAAGGAGGCCTCCAGGACCTTTCACAAACTGCAACCTTCAGTCTAGAGTTTCACAGTTCTTATTTTGACAAAAAGTCACTCGCCCCATGCTGGTATGAATAGACCTTAACAGAAAGAGATGTTCTAATTTCTATGGACAAATGAAGCAATGATGTGACCAAGCAGTCTGTCAGATGATGAGAAAATTAGTTCAGTTAAAGCTCATCCTTCTGCTGACAACTTGCTCAGCCTCAAAATTTTCACCCTTCAGCAATGCTGAATTTCTTGCCTGTGTTTCCAGTTTTTCTCCACACAGTGTCAAAATACTGCAAACAATGCTGTTCATACAGCATTTCTGGCAGCACCCAATCCACAAAATGCTTGAAATGTGGTGCAAAATCTTGTTCACTCGGCATGAGAATAGCTGCCCTCTCTCAGGCCTTCCTTCTCTAACCAGATGTTCACATCACTCCTACTGACATTGGTGGGAATTACAAGGAACCCAGAGGAAAAGCCTGTTAAAAACAAGTGGTGTTGTATAGGTTATAATATATACTTCAGTCAGAAAAAGAGGAACTTAGCTTTTTACTCCATGTAAGTCATAGGAAACTGGATAGTAAGATAAATTGCTTACCTGGCTGAAATCTTCTTCTTGGAATGAAGGAACTTTTGCAATAGGTGATCCAGAAGTGTTTCTGCAAAGCATTGATTTTAGACCCAAATTCATCAGACTTTTGAAAGCTCATGAAAAGCCTAAATTAGGTAAAATGTATCTTTTGTTCCCTCTATGGTCCCTGGGGAGAGGCATAACTCCAGAAAGTGAACTCAGACTATTTAGAGTCTAAAAGAAATGTAGAAGTCTTCCCTATTATAATAATTTGAACAGAGATGTTCACAACATCCAGAGCATCTGCTTCATGTTGTCTGGAGGTTATATTTCATTCTTACATTTGTTGTATACTTGGGAACGTTACCTTAACAAGTATGAAGGCTAAATCTTTTTGTGAGATAAAAACTTAGATTTACGCTACAAATAGAAATTGCTGTGACAGGTTTAAATCAGTTAATGTATTTAAGTGATCCCTATATATGGATACTGTGTTAACAAAATAGCTGTTAGGGGATTTATTCGATTTTGTTAGGCACCTTGAGAATAATCTATGAATTAAACTTAGGTGTATAGAATCCCTTTGAGTTATCAGAACCTGTATTACTCTTACCTACTTACATATATAAATACACTTCAACCCTTACACTTAATACCTTATACTTTATACATAGATCAGCTGGGTTAGATAAAATACTTTCTCTCTAGTATTTAGAGCTGAAGATAATAAGTGAAATATGGATGGGTTTTTTTGGTTCTATCATTGGAAATAATTTTTTTAGTTATTCTACAATTTTATTCCTCCATCTGTTAAAAAACATCCTAGAACAATATAAAACACAATATAAAAGCAACTTGACCTTGTTTTTCACTGCAAAGAAAGCAGTATGAAATATAGAAAAAAATGCAGATTTTTTTCATCAATTCATTTCTACTCAGCCTGAGTAATTTCTTTTTCCATGTTTTGTGGAACATAAATGTATAATACGTATCTATATTGCTAACAAAAAATAGAAGACTTTGAAGCACTAGTAAGGAAATCTGATTAGGCTGTTAGTAAAATGAGTCTGTGACTAATGACCAAGATGCCATGTTTCAACTCCCTGTGCTGATGCAATTGCATTAAATTGTTGTAGACTTTTTTCTGAAAATTCTTCCTTATAACAGTTAGCCTCAGGATCAGTCGGGATCAGTTGAAACCTTTAGGTAATCAACTAATAATGGGGGAAGTTGTTCTTTTCTATATGGGTTAGAATGGGGGTCTGGACAGGGCATTTACAGATTAAAAGAGAAGGAAACACTGCAATCATTAGATGACATAGAGCATAGGAATTTCTTCAAACATTTCTTTTTGAAACTTGGAAAATATTGATATTTCTATTTGAATGTTCTTCCTCAATGGAAAATTTACCATATCTCTTGATAAATTGTAATGGATATTAACTTTCAGTATTAAAAATTTACATTGTACTTTGGATCTGAATTTGCCTGGCTTTGGGTTCTTTTAACCTTTTTTTTTTTTTTATCTGCTGGAAAGACAGATCTTCCTGAGTTTTCCACCACTTGCAAAGTGAATTTCTAGTCTGTCAGTGTACACAGAGCCTTTTCCTGTGGTTGGTTTTGTAGATATTTTCTGGTAGAGAAAAAAAAGGTTTGGCTTAGAGTTTTGGAAAGGCGTGTTCATTACAGGCTATTCTTGCCCCTTTTCTGTTTCTGTCCAGATATTGTGCTGCTCTTCTCTGACTCCTCAGCCCTCATCTTGCTGCTCAGTGAGCCACAGTCATATCATCTGGCTATCACACTTGTAATCCAACACTCTTTTTCAATCCCATTCTCTTTCCATAGGTAATTCTAGCTTCCCCATCTTAATTACTCAGACAGCCTTCCCTTTGCACTCTGCTATGTTTTTATCCAACCTACTTTGGACCAAATCTTCTCCTCTCCTGAGCTTCTTGCTCCAGTCCCATTGTCTGGGCAAATTGTTTATTTTAATCCCACCTCTTTGTCAGGTCTATGCATCTCCTCTCAGTTTTAGCACATTTTCACAATTACCTGATCACAGTTTCGTTATCTTGCTAGCACCAGCATCTGTCAGTTCACCCCTTAGTTAAGTAGGCTTCAATTACCCAAACTGTGCCCAGCTCCTCACGCTGGTGGAGCTGAGCAGAATTCATGTTCTAAAGGAATGGGCCACAAATATTTCTTTTTTAACACACGTATATTAGTGATTGTTTGCTTAACCTAACCACTTCCATTTTCAGAAACAGATAAACAGTTTTATCTGAGGAGTATCCAAGAATTTTGGCCTGAAAATGACATCTAAGAGATAAGATTTCAGGCCACTCTTAGAATTTGAATAAATTATAAGGAATGGCAAATAATTCATTGTAACAGACAGTAATCATTAATTTTACTGTAGTGATACCTGTTCTGCCCATAGTGCATATAAGCACAAAACACAGAAACAGATTATATACCCTCCCAATCAGAAATACTTAAGCCATATTTTTAAAGAGCCACGTGATTCATGAGAGGCTTACCAAAACTGTTAGCAACATTTAGTTTCATCATCAAATACACACATCTTGTTTTAGTTGTCAACAAGGGAGTATAACTACTTGTGGAAGTTTAAAGCTTGACTTCCACAAAGCTTCTTGGGTAAAATAATTGAGACAACTGAGATTCATAACATGTGTAGGGTGGGATTCTTTCCCTCTAACTTAAACCACTAAAACAGATGCCTAGTGTAAGCTAATATTATAACATCCATCAGTAATCAGCAGAGAGAGACAGCACCTAGTAATTCATCCTGTTTACCTGAGACACCTACCTGAGGAAGGATCAGATCACCCTCTAGCAAACTGTATATTCAATCCACTGACTGTAGATATAGCTCACATAAGACTAAAAGTCTACATTATGAAAGCTAATAAAGAAAGATGAATCATACTCTGAGAATATAAGATGATAGATTTATGTTTATTCCTTACTGAAAGAGACTCTTTATAACACTGAGATATCTCTTTGAGTTGTGACAATTACTAATAGTTTTAAATCGTATATTCCTAGGCAATTTCTGTATTCAAAGATATGTTACTCTGATGCTATAATTTAACAAAGGTATTCCATTTGCAAATGTTCCTTATCAAGGTATACAGTTTCTCCCACTAAGGGATTCGTATCTGCTAGATATTCAGCAGCAAAACTGCTGGGACTGCGGAATTGGCATTTAGCTGGAAGAAATGAAATGTTGAGTATGCAAATGGATCGTGGATGCTCATTTGTTCGGAGCCTTGCAGGAAGCATGCCTATGTTCAATATTGCACATACCTGGTGATGACCCAGAATGTAATATTTGTGCATTTGCTCATCTGTGCAAGTTAGGATGTCACCAAAACATCAGAGAGGTTAAACTAGACTGAGGGATAGTAGCAGATTATGAAAATCACAAAACTAATGGAAAATGCTCTATCTTCTCAGTTCTCTTGTTTTTTTAATGATAGCAACGTGTAGCTATTAAAAAATGCATAAATTTGTTTGCAATGGTCAGCCATGTGAGATTAGACTTGTAAAGCTGGCAGAGTCTTTAAAGGCATGGAAGGTACTGGAGTGGTAGAAGCATAGGTGTGGTTGCCTTCCCTCTCTTTAAATGTTTGTAGATTTGCAGTCTGACTTCTTGAGAGCTAGTACCTAGGGAAGAGAAAGCACTGTTAAGTCCTACACCAGTATTAATTTTAAAATAGCTGTCCAGCATTTCATGCTAGGTATTTGTCTAACTCTTCTTTAATTGTATGTGCTCATTATCATTGATACCAATGACACTGATACGAGCACAAACACAAAACATGGTGACTGTTTCAAAACATGTAGTATCAAATATTTCTGTTTACAGATAGACATCTTATAATTCAAACAAAAAGTATGCTTTATTTGCTTTTGAAAATGCTGACAAATTGCTGTATGCAGAGCTCTGCTGTAATCACAACACAGACTGCAATATTTTTACATCACAGCACAGATCAGCAGGCACAGTCAAGAATGTGGTTTGGTGAGACCAGAAAATTGAATTTATTTCAGTATTTTTGAGGTTACTGATACTTTTTTGTGTCCTGTTCTCTTGCCTATTTCACTCATGTTTTGATGGGCACAGAGCATTCCTAAAATCAAGAGAACTCTTCAGCGGACGCTAATCATTTTAGGGAAGGAAGTTGGATAACAGTAGGAAGATGAAAAGGGCAGTTGATATGGGATCACTATGGCTCCTGAAGGGCCTCTGGTGAGAGGCAACTAATAGAAATCACATGAATGCACCACATTCCACTGACTGGAATGAATGAAAACGATTAAAACCATTTCTGCCCAGACTCGATAGCTATATCTAATTCACCATGGAATAAAGTTTCTAACCTGTTTTTGATGAAACAAAAATGTTCATTTAAAAGAGATAAGTACTTCAGAATTTAGAAAGATTATGTAAACTAGCTGTTTATTCCTCTGAATACCTAGATTTTTGGACAGGTAATTCTGATTCAGACAGAAAATCATTTGTCTGCTCTACTGGCCTGAGGGCCAAAGTGTAATGCAATGCTCAGCAGACATCATAATTCTCAAAATGCAGACTATAAAGCTACAGAAAACATGTTATTGAAGATGCAGAGTAATCCTACTTTGCTGGCGATGTCTCTCCACACAACAGCAGAGCAGCAACCACTGGCATCACTGTGTAGGATAAGGACAGCCAGGCCACAAGACAGAACCAATCTCTCATCTTAAGAGACAAAGTAGTTTTCTCAGGTCCCAGCTGAGAAACTTTGCTAGGCTGACTAGCACCCTGGACACCTATGCATAAAGAAGAATACTTTCACTTTCTAGTATGATCACACCAGGGCTTATCATCACGTAGATACAGGTAATGAATAAAAAGGCCATTTTTTTCTCAAGAGAAATACACTGACATTGTGGGTTTCAGAAACAAGCCTACAAAGCAGCATGTTCCAGTGCAAACATCTGTAAAAGCTTTTAAAGTATATAGGAGTACATATTTTTGTATTTTAACCTTTTATTCCTTTTGAAGCAGAAGTCAGGACAGAAGTGGATAGAGTGTCCTCATTATTCCACATTCCCACAGGTGAATTTCATCTGCTGAGGACAAACACTGAGGTCTGCAAGGAAAGATGCTGTTTATCTCTTCTAGGGAATGAATGGGGCAATGGATTCAGGATTATTACTGATATTTCTCATTAGACAGGTATTTCCATCAGTTGTGTTTCATAATAATATCTTACCAATAAATCCTATTACTTGACTGGTTGAAAACTACTACCTTCTGTAAATATGATATTGTAGGAAGTGGACTTTTGAAAGAGGTAATATCAATATATTGTCTCAATAGTTAGCAGCAGTTTCTTCTAAATCACTCTGGAGTAACTACGTTTTCACCATTTCCTTATGAAAATGTTTTCTCTGCTACTGTAAGGAAATTGCAATGAATCCTTATACATTCATGGATGACTTAATTTCTCTGCAGATGCAAGCAACCAAAGCAAGAGTGTTGCTGCCTGGCATTGACAAGAGTGCCACTGACCTTTCTTCTCCTTCTCCATTCTAACATTATCCTATTTTGTTACAGCTTCATTTACATATGTATTATCCACAACTTTGATTAATCCAGGTTGTTCTAGCACAACAGTGCCCCGGATAACTGAGATGACTATAGAATACGTTCACATGGGGCTATACTGCTGTAAACATGCCAGACTGAGTCAAAACCAAACTTAAACATACTTCCCTGCATAAGACCCACAAAGTCTGATGATCTCTATCAGAGCTGCATAGCTGCTGGTCCTTTCAGGACAGGACTTTCTTACCCAATATTAGACCCAGCCTATTAAAGGCCATGCTGGAAAGAAGTCATAATAATTTTGTATGAGGGGAAGGTGCGTTTGGATTAGTCTTCTTATATGAGAAAATGCAAGTCAGTGCATTATGTGCTCCTGCAATTTGAGGTAACAGTAATAATATATGCTACTGTTAAATTGCACAAACATTTAACAAAAAAAAATAAGGATTAACAACAAATTTGCAAAAAGTTACTGGTCCAGTAAATATTTGTTTGTTTATTTATTTGTGTATTTGCAGTGGTATCCTTTTAGGTTCCAGAATTCTTTCAGTCCTAGCATTAGTCTTAAGTTTACTAGAATAAAAGTATATTGAAATAACCAGAAGAACCCTAGAGGGGAAACTGAAAACAAAATGTGCAGGTCACAAACTTCATATTATAATTAAATTATTATTATTATTATTATTATTGTTGTTGTTGTTGTTGTTGTTGTTGTTATTATTATTATTTCTATTAGTAACAAGTAACGCTTGTATCACAGCATGGTCCCAAAGGCAGTCCCTGTGTAAACAGTTAACATTTCATACTCTGCTATCTATGGCTACTTCTCACTTTTCTCAGTTCTGTGTGGCAGTGCTCTTCACACCATTTAGCCTTTAAATCAGCAGAGCATATATGCATAGGTTTAATTTTAAACATACCTTGAGACCCATTTAGATCCTCTGGTCAATTAAGAATTGCATACAACTCATTTTTTAGTCAAGTATATGCTGAAGTGCTTTGCCAAACTGGGGTCTAGGTACCTAGAGTTAAAAAAGATGTATTCAGAAAGGTCTTCAAGGCAAGAGGAAGGTAATAACATGACAAATTGTTTCACATACAATACAACTGTTAAACTTGGCTTCCTGCAGGTTTTTCTGAACCTCTGCCCTCCTGAAACTAATCCTTTCTTCCTTCCCACAGTCCTCCATGGCCCACTTCACTTTTTCAGACTTTCCAGTTCTGTTTCTCTGCTTGCAGCCTGTGCTCTCACCAAAGCCCTCTCACACCCATGCTATCTCCAGCTCTTCCCTGCACTCTGACCCAGGAGGACGGCACCACAGTGCTGTAGCTGGCTGGGATGATGGCTGTGCAGGTAGGCCAAACGGCAGCCTAGCTGAGCAGATCACCCCTGAATTCAAACAGATGCTATTCCTTCAGTGGGCTTTGATTTGATTCTTTTTCCTGCACAGATCCCATTCCTTCTTATAGTTACCTATGACATGTCACTACTGCTTCTTAACTGCCTATCGTTAAATCAATAAATAGCATAGCAACAGTAGAGACAAGATAAAAAACTTACCAGGACTGAAAGCCTACTAGGATGTAAGTTATATTTACTCAAACACATTGGATTAAAAGATTACTTGCAGAAAGTATTTATTTCTTAGTTACTTCAGTGAAAATTAAATTTTTATTGCTCATTTGGACATGACAATAGCAAGCTTGAATAAAACATGACAGTGATACAGTGGATAAAGATAAATACTGTCCCCCTGAAAACCATTTAGAAAAGTTGCCTAGGAGACTTAGTGAGATGAACTCACCCTGATTCTCTATAGGACTCCTGACACCACTCAGTTTTAGTGCACTCAAATTAATCACTGAAATTAACCACTGACACCTGCCTACTACATCCATAGGTACATCAATCTTGATTGTTTCCTCCTTACTTGGTGTTATGCGAATTCTGACTCATAGTACCATCATTTGCATTGACCGCAAATTAGTCCTCACTGCAAAAACCAGGTACAAAACATGCTCCAATGTTCTGAAATGTACTTTTAAGTATAAATAAATAATATGTACATAAATATCCCGTATAAGGGGTCAACATATCTTCAGGATTTACCTGGAAGATAGGTTAACACTGCAATGAATATAGGACAAAAGGATTTATATGAAAAAACTTTATGTATACCAATGTTAAAACTGAATCTATCTTAAATGTCCAGAAAGCGATGAACAAGTCCAAAACTGCTATCCTGATAGATCTTATACATTACGTTTTGCAACCATCTGTAAAACAGATTTTAATAATTCCAAGGAAAGGAAATAAAAATGCTTACACTTATCATGAAGTTTGTGATACAAACTGTCTGGAGTAATAAAGCCGTGCAGTGTATGTTGTACTCTGAGGCTGATACTATTGTCTGTGCAGCAACTGAATCGACAAAGGATTTGTTTATGCCAGTATTGAGGTAGCACGTGTCCTGTAGTAAGTACACTTGTATCACCTGAAAAGGAAGAGGGCAAACCAGCTTCCTTCACCTGTCTTTCACCCAGGATCTGGTGGATGAATTCCGAAGCTTAAGGAATCAAAACCCACCTCTCAGTTTCATCATCAGTCAATACTGAGCAAGATGGCTGCTCGCGCTTTGTAAAGCTGAGTGGTTACTGAAGGCCCAACAGCAGGCCTTCTTCCATACATGTTTTTTGTTACTTTCCTCCACATTGGTGCCTTTGGCTCCTCTTTTCCAGTTCAAACTCCATTATGCGATTGTCTTCTCCTGGTTCACTGCCAACGTGCACATTATCCATTCTTTTTCATGAACCATATACAATCTCTCCTGTCAAGCTCCACTGCAAATTCATCCTTTCCTCTTTGATGTCTTCCCAGATACCCAGCTCTAGCTTAACTGAATCCCAGGCCCACAGTCCCAAATGACTTTTTACCACTTTTAACTCATTTCTCAAATCTCCCCCTTTTCCTTTTGTTTCCACCAGAATTTTACTCTTCTTTCAAGAAAGCATAGGCAACGCTAGTCATGGCCTCCCTTCCTCATCCTGGCATGCAACTCCATTTTCCTCCCCCTTTTACAGATCTCGCACTATTTTCTGTCATAGGCATTGACGTTTCTCCTTTGCTCTCTCCTCCAAATCCTGTCCACACGCCCCAATGACCCTGTTTTATTCCAGCTCCTCGCGTCCTTTTTTTCCACACACAGCACCTCTTACTCTTCTCCTTAACCTCACACTCTACTTTGACTTTCCCCTCATGGTACAATATGCTTTAGATGCTTCAGTCTTAGAAAACGTCACCTTTGACCTTTCTTTCCTCTCCAAGTACAGCTTTAGCTCCCTTCTCTATTTTATTTTAAATTCATCAAATACCTTGTTTACAATAAGAATTGGTAATTCTTCTCCTCCCTTTCTGACCCATACCCCCTCCACCACAGCTTTTTTGCCCCCTGTCCTCCCTGGAAACTGTTCTTTCCAGGTGCTCTAAAAGGCTCTTCCTAGCTGTTCTTGTTCTTGTCTTCTTTGACACATCCACCATCTTTGCACATTTGCCTGGCCTTTTCTTTTCATAAGGTTGTCTGTTCCCTTTTCATTATATTGTCTTCTACTAGTCTTCCTTTCTGTTCACGCTTTTCTCACATCCTCTATAAATCCATCTCAGATTTCTTCCCCATGCAGGAAAGAGTTACAAAATGGCTCTTCTTCCTTTATATTTATATTATTTATGTAAGAAAATGAACTGCAGATGTTCAAAAACATACCTTCTCTAACGTAGACCATCTTTTTCACTCCACAGGAAAGCCTGCTTTGTGGATTTATACTTGCTGTGGATCCCTAACTTCTTCACAAGTTAAAAAGGCTAAGCAAGGCCCTTAATTATCTTCTGACAAATACTCTTCAATAACACCTTTCTGGATTACTGGATCATATTTTCACCTTCCTGTAGCTGAAGGATATTATTAAAATATCATTTTTATTACGTACATATTGTAGGTCCCATCCAGACTATGCCTAAGTTTTCTAAAACTTCTGGCAAAACATTTTCAAGATTAATTTTTCTGCATTCTCTCACTCAGTTATTCCCCTCATATACACACATACACATGCACAGAACAAGTCCTTCATCACCTTCTACCTAGTTTACTGTAACACTGTTTTGTCCGCCATTAATGAAGACTGTTGTGTCTGACTTGGATGGCTGTTGTAAAGATCATCTCCCAGCTCAGTGCTTTCGTAATATTTCCTTTCCTTTTCTCTTGCCTCTTTCCTTGCTTGACACATTAGATATTATAGCAGCGTATGAACACTCTTCACTCTTTCCATACTTTAGTATTTTTAATTTTGTATTGATTATTGGGGTCTGAAGCACAGCCAGTGTCAGGACAGGTTGTCCTCTTGTTCCATTTTCAAATAAGCTTTTTCCCCCAAGCTGCCCTTCATGATTGCCTTAACAGATGCAAATACAACTTCTCCTCTACTAATTCTCCATTCCAGAATTCCTCTCTTTTCTCTGATGCCTGCAGAAAAGCTTGACAACGTATTTTATCATTTTATTACTAGAAATATCATGCTGTTGTTAAAAATAACCACTAAGCTGGCAGGCGTAGCATAATCATGTCTCAGTATTCTTCCATCTATGTCCATCTACCTGTAAGTATACACTGTTTCTTGTTTTATGGCAAAATTGTATGCACTTTAGGGCAGGGACTAGCTCTCTCTTCTGTGTTTGCACATTGCTTAATACAATGATGTCCTGGTTCGTGACTCCTGGGTGGACAAGTAAATAATAATGATAATATCTCCACTCTTCCTTCTACAGAGCTCACCCACTGAGCTGACGGCCTAAATGAAACCTAGGGTGATTAATAATGCATCCTTTTACTGACTCTTACACGTTATTATTCTTGTCACCTGTCAGGATCCACTTTGAGGGAAATCTGTTGTTTTCTGATGAAAAAGGGAGTGAAAAAGAGGTAATTTCTTTTGCCCATTTCTTCAGAAAAAAAAATAAAAATGGATGAATCATAGTGACAATCATGAAAGAATTAGCCCCCCCTTCCTGGAAGGTAGTTCCAGAAGGTGTCAGAGTTTTGAGGGGTTGTCACAACAATCCCTAGACATTATGTTAAGAATACAACTTTCAGCCCTATTCAGGTACTAATTAGTGTTTATTACTGTGTGGACATTTGCCCACCAAAAACTAGACCGAAAGACCATCAACCCATTTCACATAGGCCACTGAACCGTAAGTAGATGATAATGAATTTTGGTTCCTACCAACCTGGGCCAGATTTGAAGCAATGACCTAGAGGTGAGAAACTCTACATCTCATTACCATCCCCCTGAGTAAACCAGTTCTGAAAACATAGGATGAAAAGGAGGAGGGAAAAACCAAGCCTTCCTGGTGTGAGTTAAAGGTCTGCATGAACTTTGAATTTCAAAGCTTTTTCTCAATCATTAATTTAATTCAACTTAAGTAGACTTTAAAGTCTTTAATTTATACAACTGAGAATCTCAATAGTCAAAATAAAGAGATATAAAAACAATGTCAAAAAGAATGGGAGGGTAGTTACTTCCTCTTGCTCCCATTCACCCATCCCCCTTCCATTTTCCTTTGTCACAACAAGCCTGATGAGGGAGATCGGATTAAATATGATTGCCTACTCTTCTGCCTAGCTGACAGCTCACCTACAGTGCTTTCAGAAATAAATGTTATGGCTGTTTTTGTACAAGCTTCAAACATGTATTTGACCTTTTAATATTTTATTTGGTTTTATTGATTTCTGCTTTAATACTTTAAAGTTTTTGTAGCTGAGGGAAATTACCAGCATAGTGAACTACACAAATGGACCGATTTGCATATGGATGCTTGTAAGATCCTGAGCCTGATCTTCTCTAGCAGTGGACTGATGGAAAAGTTATGGATAGATTACAGTGAACAAATGCATATCTTAGTTTTTACTAAATGGGTCTTAGGAAAATAAACTGTGAAAAGATTGAAAACTGGTACCACAGAAATGACAGCACAAGAACAAACATAATGCAATCAAATTCATTCTCACTAAACTTTAGTCCTTTTGCTGCAATTCTTTATATAAAAATCTCCTTTATTTTCTTGACCGTTAATACTGATAATTATATCTGTATTTCTTAAGAATATTATGAGTTGCCATTTCTGCATAGTAGCAGATTGAATTTATTCACCTTACGGATATATTATTATCACAGATAATAACTGCAGCATGATAATTATCATTAATTATTCATTTGGATTAAGAGGCAAATAGGCTTGCATTCAAGGGTCTCCCAGAGCAGTGTTCATTGTTCCAGGGCCCTGTGTGCCAGTGTGACTAATTCATACTCCTTTCAGTGCCACTGTTGACATCTGACCGGTCCCATATGTATTTATTTCAAAATATTATAAAAGGAATAAGTGCATCATTTCAGGACATAACCACTAAAATAGACATATGGTTCTTTTCTGCCCTCTGAGTGAGAATATGCAATTTTCTATTAGAGGATATGCTCACAGAGTATCATTTCAATAGATCTGTATGTATGCCCTATCTTTGCATTCCTGTGTCATCCTATTTAAGCTTATATAAGCCAATATATTTACATAATAGCTTTTAGCACAAATAATAATGTGAGAAGCTGTACAATTTGTCGTTCACTGAACATAGTATTTAGTCAAGCTGATTTTAATCCATTCTGAAGCTGAACTAAGTTTAATGTACAAGGATCTTCTCAGTGCAAGGTTAGAAAAATCCGAGGGGAGGAAAAAATTAGAAAGAAGGGGGGTATGGCTGATGAAAAAGGGACAATAAATAATATAAATGCTAATTCCTTTATGTGGCTTTCACCCAATACTTATTAGCAAGCCTCTCTCATTCCCTCTCTAATCTTTGCTTCATATCTAAAAAAATGTCTTGAAGGTAGTAACACGATCATCTGAGGACCAACATGACAGCTCCAATATGCGCAGAGTGATAAATGTCAGTCTGGCTTTTATAGCTCTGAGGCTGCACTTATATATGCCCTCTGTGACTCACCATCTTTGCTTCCACAGATGATTCCTTTTTATTGTTAATATGTCAGCACGGGTCCAATGCTATTCAATATGAATTGCTCTGTAATAGTCTGGAACCCTCCTTCTCTAACTTCAGTTTTTGCTTGTTCCACTATTTCTATGCTTAATTTTAAGGTCACGTCCCTAGTGCTCTGGAACAAAAGCAGCAGATTCCATGTGGAGCTGTATGTTTTTTATCGGATAAAAACACAGGGCAAGGAAAAAAGAAAATACGCAGAGACAGCAAAAGGAAATAGTGGTATCAATGCTGCTAAAATATATTACAGAAATGCCAGCTGACTGCAAATTTCAACAAGATAAAATGAAACAATTGGTAAAGGTTCTTATCCTAGTAATAATCATAATCCCTTTTTATACTCACATGCATCACCAACATATTGTTGGCAGGGAAATATATGTGGGGTGGAGAAATACGTAGGTACTTGGGTCAAAATTGACCATAGGGCACAACAGAAAGAACATATTTGCAGTTGTACCCTTCAAAATGCGCACCAAGAAACCAGCACCAAGAAAGAGAGAAAGCAGCAGAGTTTCACAGCTTGTCTGTATTAGGTCACCTGGATAGTTACACGTACACTGTAAAACTGACAGCAATTAAGTCATCAACCAGTACTTTAAAAAAAGTGGGGCTCTACAGGATTTTGAAATGGAAGCAGAGCTAGACCAGGATTAAGTGAGGGCTGAGATGGGATGGTTGCAGTGAAGGACTGCCTATTAAAAGGGGAAAGAACAGTTTGCTCAGACAGGAAGAGGCAACGCAAATTGGGGACACAGCGTGAATGGTTTACAGAAATACAGTATCTACCATTTGTATTGTGGAAACATCTAGAGACCAGCAGCCGCGCTGGAGACATTGCCCCAAGGTTTCATGAGTCTTGGCACTGCAGAATTCCCCTTTGGATTAACAAGCGAAAGAGGTCAAATAACATTAGTATGTCAGGGCATAACTGGTATGTGGCACTGGCAAACAAAGTTGCATTCATCAAACCAGGTGGATTGGAGCTTGATGCATTTAGCAAAGTCATGATATTCATTATTTGTTTCCAAACACTTGTTCATTCAGAGGGTAGAGTAATAAAGAGGAAGAATTTATTAATTGGTGACAATTTTGGGGGGAGCCAGGGATAAGGCTCCTAGGCTTGACAACAAAAACAATACAAAATTATTTAGAATTAATTCTACAGTGCAATGCTATACAGCAATTGGCTGTATAGTCATTGTAAGTTAACACAGCATCGGCAATAAATTGTGGTGATGATGCCTGCAGGAATCTTTCAGAAGACGTCAATAACATCAGGCCCAATTATATCTTTTTTCAGTATACCTTGTGAAGCTTGGTGTTGAATCCCAACCTGTGCCAGGAGGAATGGAATGTTTTTCTTGAAGCTTCCTATTTTGTACAGAATTTTTAAGCCATAATACTGTGAACTCGAAAGAAGAATGATTTTACTCCATTAAGTAACTTCCTTCTTATAAATAAAGCAACAGCAGTTTTTAATGTGCAAGTTGGTCAAGAATACACTAGTAGGTGTGAAAACCTCAGTCTCATCCTCTCATGTTATATTTTTTGTTATAGTTCATTTTTTGTTACCAAAATAGCTGAGTCCCTGTTCCTCACTTTTCTGTGATCACCCAAATTTATGCATGTTTCCTTCAGAGGCACCTGTTAAGTCAGAACGGTGACGCGCTATTTCCTTTTGTGTTAAGTCTGATGGCTATCCAAGATGAAGGCAATGAAGCAGTCAGCACTGATTGAAATGGAGGGTGGAAAACTATATCTCACTATGAGTTCATGCTAAAGAGAGGTACAGGAATAGAAACTTTTTGGTTTCTAAATTATCTAATATATACTAAAAGTAAACTGAAAAATATTCCAAAAATATCACCATAAGTTTTCAAATGCCCATCCCCTAGTCCTCACTCAAGGCTCTCTCCACTGGAGAGCAAGCCTTTTTAATTTTTATCATTATTTACTCACTTTTAAACCCCTGTTGAAAAGGGAGAAAAAAATAACTATCTTTTACACGAACTTCCTCATCATCAACTTCCAGAAAACAAAATAATCTGTGAACTAAAAAAGAAAGAATTTTCATCCAGGTGATTAAAAAACAGATCATTTCCTTCCTGAAAAGGATGAAGGGCTAAACTGGAATTCTTAATGGAAGTAGTTCATAATATTAATTAGCAAGTTCTAAAATAAGCTTTATATAATCAATTATTTTTTCATCTGTTAGAATGTCAGAGCATTTTACTCTGGGTTTATAAGAAGCCTGGGAGTACTACTATGTAACCCTCCTCAAAACAAAAGTGATTTTATTTTAAGAGTTGGCATAAATGTCATAATTACATACAGTATTTGTATGAGAAAACAAAGCAGATCAAAGAAGGTGACAGAGAAGAGACAAACAGCCACAGCAACAGAGATTTCATGCTCAGAAAAGGAGCCAAAATAAATTATATTTGATGTCTGCTAACACTGTTATAATTTCACCAGGAATAATCTCTGGATCTTGTGTATTACTTCTAATCCTCCTCAGGTACTGGGCTGTCTGTAAAAGCTGCTACTTCTGTCTGATGCTGTCATACTTCTGCTGCTGCAGCGCTGAACATGTTGCAGGCAAATGCTCTCTTGATCTCTCTGCGGATAATTTTAGTCATATGTAAGTTGGCAGGACATGAGTGAACTAGAACAGATGAATAACAAACTGGGGGTGACTGGTCATAATTGAATCTGGAATTTTCCACCTCGCCAGGCAGAGGACAAAGAAAAGTAGCCAAAAGCTGACTATATCCCAAAGTTACAAATACTGACATTCTGAGAAGTAATCTGCACAGGACTACATTATTGTGTTGTTATATATTTCCCCTTATTTTCTGATCAAGCCCATTAGAAGAAGCTGCTTGACTGTTGGGTTTTGGTTTTTTTTTTTTTTCAATTTATTTATGGAAACATATTTTTACAGGCTAACCCAGTTAAGCTTGACAGCTTGCTTACAATAGGACCCAGAAGACACATTACTCTATGCACAACAATATAAATATACATTTGAGATGCACACTTATGCTCATAACATTTGTTAAACATCTGAAGTGCACAGTGATCAGGTATCCAGAATGATCTAATTCTCTATTTAAATATTATGAAGGTAGAGAGATTGTTTAGCTTGCTGCGATGAGAATGACACATTATCATAATTAGCATGTATTTGAGGAAAACTGTATAACATAGTTACTTTCTCAAAAGGTAATAACAAGCTGATATGAGAGGTTTAAAGTTCACCAGAAAGTCAGAACACTGTTTTAGCTCTGTCTGCATCATATTTTCGATCTGGACATCCAGACTGCCTCAAACTGAGATTAAGTTAGGTTATTGGCCTTTTCCTTAACTGAGCCTGTATCTACCTTATCGATTAGTGTGGACAAATAGGAATGGATTTATAGATCAAAACAGTTCTTGCTGAGAACCTGAAATCCACTTCATACTCACCCTGGGGAGGGGTTGCATTGGACCTGCTCCAGCTGGGTCCTGGGATGTGGAAGCCCAGCAGCAGTCCAAGAGCTCCTCTGGTTTCCTTCCATGCAGAAGAAATCTGGTGACTGCTTCAAGATATGGACCTAACCACTGGGAAATCACTCCAAAAGAGCTCTGCCAAAAGGGCTGACAGAAACCAGGTCTCAGAGCAATTAATGCCATCTTTCAGTAAAATTATACTCCCAAATCTAAAAAATGAAAAGTCGATAAAGACAAATAAAGACTCAGACAATCTGCTCTCCGTCTGGAAGCTCAGTAGGGATCTGAGAGTAGGATTTTGTATTTCCTTATACCAAATCAAGTTACCATTTTAAAAACCCTATAGATATCAAAAGAAGTATGGACAGCAGGTGGAGGGAGGTGATGCTGCCCCTCTGCTCTGCTCTGATGAGACCCCACCTGCAGTGCTGCATCCAGCTCTGGAGCCCTCAGCACAAGAAGAACATGGACCTGTTGGAGCGGGTCCAGAGGAGGGACATAAAAATGATCCAAGGGCTGGAGCACCTCTCACATGAAGAAAGGCTGAGAGAATTGGGGTTGTTCAGCCTGGAGAAGAGAAGGCTGCTGGGAGACCTTATTGCAGCCTTTCAGTACTTAAAGGGGGACTATAGGAAAGGTGAGGGCAACCTCTTTAGCAAGGCCTATTGTGACAGGACAAGGGGTAATGGTTTTAAACTAAAGGAGGGTAGATTTAGACTGGATAGAAGGAAAAATTTTTTTACAGTGAGGGTGGTGAAACACGGTACCAGGTTGCCCAGAGAGGTTGTGGAGGCCCCATCCCTGGAAACATTCAAGGCCAGGTTGGACAGGGCTTTGAGCAACCTGATCTAGATGAAGGTGTCCCTGCTCACTGCAGGGGGGTTGGACTAGATGACCTCTAAAGGTCCCTTCCAACCCAAACCATTCTATGATTCTATGATTCTGTGATTTTATGATTGTTAATGTCTTGTTTTAAATTACTTCATTTAAAGACTGCACTATGCTGCACAGGTGAATTATTAATCTGCTGCCACACTCAGGGTATTAACACTGGGAAGCACTAACAGACACACTCAGTAGCAGCTCCAAAATGCATTACGCCTCAGTCTTGTTTGCCATTGCATTAGGATACAGTAGTAGTGGAAATATCTCAAAGTTTGTTCTGTAATTAAAAAGGGACTGTCCATTGCCAGAACACAGAGCTATGCTGGAAGTTCATTTTTCTCCATCTGTGCAGCATGAAACTTTAATTGTGAAACAGTTTTTAAAAGTCCTTTGGCATAACCTGAAAGGAAATGAGCTAAAGCGTAGGATGGTGAACATTTACATATAACTTTAGAACCTACCCCTAGCCTCCAAAAATGATGGTTGCATTACAGATGATAGGTTAACATGAGATGCTACCCAGTCCTCCTTATATTTCCTAATAAAACCTCAGTTCCCCTCCTTTTCAGAAGACACAGTCTTCTCCCCAAACTATTGGATACTGCTTCTGATATTCCTGTTACTGCTTAGTTCCCTTTTTCCTCAGGGATGACTGATGTTTAGTATAAATGAAGCAGAACAGTTCCAAGGGATAGCTGGTTTGTGGGTCAAACACACAACTTCTCCAGCAATTTTGTCACAGTTTACAGTCCTCTCTTTCCTGTTCACTTTCTGCCAACATTTGTGGAATTAAGCTATCCTGGCAAAAACATGCCAAACAATAGACTTGCATTCTACTTACCTGAATATTCATGGAAGAGGAATTTTAGAGCAGCATAGCTTTGAAACTCAGAGCTTTACATACTTGTCCTGTCAGGGAAAAAAATTACTCTGTGCCTTATGCTGAATCATAATGGATTCAAGCTTTGATTCAAAAAAACAGCACTCAGGTGCATAAACAGCTGGCTTGACATGTACAGGGAGTATCTCTAGGTACTCCTGAGCTGCACAACACTGCAGAGAGGCTCCAGAGGGGCTCTGCCATCTCCGCAAGACCCTGCAGCTCTGTGCACACACACTTGTCAGCATCCCCAAGTAGTAGCAGTAAGTCCTGTGCTATGTAGAGACTGTTTCTACTCAGGGGTGGATAGCAGGGTTGGAGCTCCACGTTGCTGCAGCTCTTGTGCTTTCTGTCCTAAAACGGTGCCTATTCAAAGACACCTCAGCCATCTCTGCAAAGCACTGCACTGTGTAGTAGATACATACCACAAGCCACCAGATTTGCATAGGGTAGTGCACGTGCTTTTGTTAGCCGCAAGTTTGGTCATCTCTAAACAGTCAGAACCCAAAGAAACCTTGATTGTCTTGTATTATCAGAACATTCTTGGTGATCAGTTCATAGTGTTTTAAAAGTTCATTAAAAAATTCATTGAATAATTAAGGAAATAGTGATCTCTTTGTGGCTATTTCATGAGCAGAAAGAAAGGTTAAATTCATGGGATAAATTATTCATTGTGAGTTATTCACTCAGCTTTAATAGTTTGTAATTCTATAAAGAGCTTTGCTTAAGAAATGCACTATATAAATCAATCAATAGCACTAATAATATGCAGGCAGGATTTTCTCCTTTGTGATCTGCTTTTCAATAAATTATACCCCCTTGACACTTCAACTACCATCATATGACCATTCTTCTCGCCTCCACTGCCCCAGCTTGTCTATCACTGGGCCACAGCTGTGGCGTTCAGACACCCAGCCTCTTTTCCCCTCACACCAGCTTAACCCATTGCACTTAAGGGTCCATCAGCGCTTGTACGTACCTTTAGTTTCTCCTTTTTGTATCTATTTTGTTAAGAATTTGAGCAAACACAGTTGCACACACACTCACACACACGTTTTGTAACAACATAGTTCAGTTGCATCATCAGTGTATTGGAAACCGAGCATCGTTGCAAAGATTCATGCTATAAAGTCTGAACATCAGCTACCTTCTCTGCAGCCATATGGTAGAGATATTGAAACACCCCTCATCTAAAGCCCAGAGACTCCAAATACTTACATCATGCCTGCAGTGGTTTGGGGATGATGCTTGGAAGAGATACAGCTACGTTTGAGTAAAGCTGCAGCCACACGCTTCAGGGGGTGGCAGCTGCTTGAGAAAGTGCCAGGGTGTTCTGCAGACTTGTGCATCCTGTGCTGAAGTATATGCTGTCACAGCCTTAGACACCCTAAGTAGTATCCATTCAATCTAGATTAAAGCTAGTGTGAATATGTATACACACGCCAAATCACAGCGTGGTCATACCCTTAGGCACAAACAGCTTTACTCCTGTGGGCAGCCTATTTATTTCTTCTCTCCTGTGCTCCAGCCCTTGTTAATTCACAGGGCCTTGACACTACAGCTCCTGAAATGAATGTCAAAACTCCCATTAACTTGTGTGGGCAGAAGTCCAGCCCTTTTAACGTTCTGTTAGAGTTCAAGCCCCTTCAGATACACATGCTTGCTGTTTTTCACCTCCTCTTTCCTCCCAGTGGAACCCTCCTAGTATCTTCCACGTGCCTCCTTCTTGGCAGCCACTCCCTTCTTTCCATCCAGAGGGCATCCAAAGGCAGCAGGACTGAGAAATGTGCAGCCTCTGAGGCCACAGTGTTTGGCTATGTCTACAAGAGTCTTGCTCATAGTGATGTGAGTTGCTGTATATGATTAAGACTCCTGTAGTCCTAATCAGATGGCAGTGCTGAATGGGATGAACTTCTTGCCCAGGCTGGAAAGCAATGTTAATAATACTTCTGTGTCCTCTTGCCAAGTCCTCTCATACATCCTTTTGGTCTACTCAGTGCAACCTGACAGTAAATATGATCCTAAATTTGGCTACATGGGAATGTTTTTAACTCTGCTTCGTACACATATCACTACTGAGATTTGTTCCTATGTTCATGTTCTTCCAGGTAATTCTTTTTCTCCTTCACTGGCTAATTTAAAACACTTTTTCCTGAGCAGGATCAAACAGATAATGCTTCAATTAAACCCCTCAAAAAATATGAATACTGACATAATTTAGATTCTCTAAAGTATAATTATAGATTGGATTAGTTGAACTGGAAATCTCACAAGTTTAGATTCTCTTGAAATATTTATTTGACTGTTGCTGACCCAAAAAAATTCTTTTTTGGACACATTCCAACCCATCTATTTCTGATTCTAAGCATACTCAGAAAGTGCAAAGACAAGTGAAAAGTTTGTAACTAACTCGTTCTCTCTGTGTTACTATTTCAGTTTGAACTCAATTTTCTTTACTGTGTATAATTTCACCTGTACCAAATAATTCAGACAAGAACCTTTAAATGTTTCCTATGATGCCTCTAACAAATCTCCTGCACAGCCAGATATATCTTGCTTTTTCAAGCCTATTGGCTAATAATAATTCTTTGTTGAATAATACTGTCTAACTGTATGATTTTCAGTGGACTGTGGTCTCATTTTCTGAGCATCTGGTTTGAAGCTTCTCAGTTTAATTTGTGAATGTAGAGAGTAGCATCCCTGCGTACTGCATAATGTTCAAGCTCTGAATAAAATGTAGATGTTAGCCACCTCCATTTGGACACCCGAACTGCAGGATGAGTGATGGAAATAGCACAGAAGAAATAAGGGTTACATTCATTTGTTGACCTATGGGGATGCAAGAAAATTTAAGGAACTGCTCAAATAATGAACCCTGTTTATCCCATATGATAAATGAGGAAGGTATCCTGTGAAAAAGATAAGTTCCAGTTCATATTACTAAAGACTATACCATAATGTGCCTCTACCAGAGGGACAGATTTAGATTTCATGTGCATACATAACCTTAACTGTGTTTATCTTTGAAGTTCTTCAGTCTTTATCTTAGTACTGTTCTCTGCTTGTAAAATTTGTACATTAATACCAAATCAATATTTTTTTTCTTTTAAGATATGTTCATTATGTTCAGGCCTCTAGCAAAGAAATAAATAAAATGATCCATTTTCACTCTATCTCAGCAACCCCTCAAACAGGCAGGTAGAAAATGCACCTTCTTTTTTTTTTTAAGTATATACAGAAAGATTAGTCAGGGAGATGTATTGCTAGTGAGGGAACAAATCTGACCCTAGAGAGTCTGAGTTTAACCTTTTAAGCATTCCTCCTACTGAAATTTCTGAACACTACCATGGAGAGTGGTTCAATGTATATTTGTACTTTTCCTGTACCATATATAGTTTTAATACCCCACAAAATAAAAGTGCTGAACCATGTCTGGTATTTTATTGTGCTCCTAAACTATTATGAGTTAAGTATGACAGATGCCCTCCTCTTTTAACTACAGAAGTTTTTTTTTCTCAGCTCAATCACAGAGCATTTCCATTAAAAGCTGAAGACCCCATCTCTAACCCTGGCAATACCTTCTCCACATGATTAATTATTTTACACATTCTGTAGTCCATTAGGGAAGTGTCTGATGGCCTCAGGACACAGATATCTGGCCTTTATATGCATTATTTTGCCAACCTCTTTTTCTTCTCTGTCCTTTTGCAGTGAAATAGAAAACTGCATATTACCTTGGTTTTTCACTGCCATGTTTGTCTCATCTATTTCTGATTAAGATTTTTCATAAAAGTCATTAACTTATACTTTCAATAATTTATTTTTGTAAAAATTCAAATATCTTATCTGAAGAGAAATATCTTACCAAATATCAGGCAGTTCCAAAAAAATGTGTAAGATCAAAGAAGTCTGGAGAGATATGTGTATCTTTTATTAGACGACAGGATCAAATATTAGTTTCAGTAATGAAAGTATAAACTAGAAAAAAGGTTTAGATATTGAGATCAATAGCAGCATAATGGAGAACAGGACTGTGCTTCCAGTCTGTGCTACTGATGTTGAAAGGACTGTTGTCTTCTATTTAGGTAGTTCTAGTGGGGGAAAAAGGACATACTTGAATTTTGTCTGTTGTGGTAATAGTTAACTCTGGCCTGCAAAACACTTTCTTCCCTTTTGCATTTCAGATACAAAATAATAGGCTTTTAGTTAAGGAAAGCACGGGACTAATTTTAAGATATTTCCTATACTATTCAGTATGCTGCCACATACCAGAATGGGAGAAAACAAATACAATCCTGGCTGCAGCGAAAAACCTTGCCAAAACTCCCTGTACTTTTGAAACAATCCAGATTCCACCCAATGCACTGGCTTGAAGAAAGAAATGTCACAAAATCTTACTGAACTGGTTTTCTTGCATCAATGTATTCTTTCCTCCAACATCTTGAGAATTGGACCATTGTTTAAGTTAGTTGGTTTTGTTTATGGTACCAGACATCACTAAAATATATGTAATATATTGATTTATTGGGTTTTTGATTTTAGGTTTTTTGTAATGTTTTTTCCATCTGTTGTAAATCACCTTATCCATCTGAATAATTGCAACAGAGAGTGAATATAAAAATAAAAACTGTTATTCTGATATTGACTTAACCATACCCAAAAAAAACCTTTTAAATTTAAACCTGGAAGTTTCAGACAATTAAGATTTCTTTTCTTACCTTTATAGCTAAATAACACTTGTTAGAGGTCATGGTTATCAAACTTCAGAGCTCAGAATATTTTCATTCCGTGCTGAGGCAAAAACACAGCATAAGAGGACTGGATATGAAGATGTTGGTCTTTCCCCAGATGAAGCTACGGTGACTATATACACCTCAATTTAGACCCCCGTCTAGGTGTCTAAATTTAGGTGGAATGAACACAGCTTTCAGCCACATTACTTAATTTTCTTTACATTATTTTCCACAGGTTGATTTGACTAAATCCCTTTTAGGAGAGAAGGAGAACCTGCCCACTGGAAAAACCTTGTAGGCCAGAGTTAAAATTCCCCACATAAGTTCTCAGTCGTGCCTCTACTGAACACCTTCAGTGAAATTTCTTGTGCTGTAGTAAGTCAAGATCACATCTGACCTACACCATCACTAAAAAAAAATCAACTTCATTCTCACAACTTCATCCTCTGAAATCCTAAATTATTTTCTACACTCAGATACCTAATGTTTTGACCAGTTTGTTTTCAAAGGGAGATTTATCTAGGTTAAGTTTAAGCATCCAATAAATAGACTTCAATATCTGAGTATTGAAGATAATAGTTATTAATACAAAATATTGATATTGATAATATCAATAATGAATACTGAGTATCACCTCAGTTAGTGAAGAGGTGATGAGAAATACACACTCTTAGACTGAGATGCATCTGGCTTATTCCAGAGATCTACATTAGGATGAGATAAATCACAACATGTAGGTGACGGTGTCTCTTCATTGATCGCTCTGGGAGTTTAACAGCCACTTTAAATGTAGACATAAGAGACATCTACATTTGATCAGTTAAAACACACAAGAGTAGACATTTATTTTCTAAACTCTGGATGCATCCTCAAAATAACTCAGTCTTGGGATTTACTTGTATCAAAGCTTCAGAATGGTTTTTACATCTACCAGAGCAGATTGGAAAGGAAAAAATCAGTCCAAAGACAATTTTGACATTCATTCTGACAAACTGGAATGAAAAGCAAAAGTTCTGACTTTCCTTATGGAATTAAAGTTCTTTAATAATCACACGTGGCCCATCACATTTTTTCTCTAAATAATGTAAAATTTTAACATAATATTAAAAGTATCTTAATTATAAGATTAGAAGAACATAAACTTAAAGCTTTTACCTTCAAAATCAAGCAAGGAAGTTGCAATCATTCATTACAGTTTGATTCAGAAATCTTAAGGTAGACATCTAAAGTAGGACAGACGCATCACACCCTAGTGTGATTCTGCATCCTAGTGTGATGCTGAGTCCTCCCCACAAGGTATAGCTGACAAGTTCCCATTCAGACATGCGAAACAGAGTCAGATCCCCATGGTCACGTCTACAGCTCCTCTCCCAGAGCATGTGCTGGAGTTTGGCCCTGCCGGCTGTCTCTGGACTACTCCTGGCAGCGCAGGCAGCGTGGGAGCCTTTCCCAGCCTGAGCTTGTGCCTCACCAGGCAGGCAGGGGGGACTTTGGGTATCAAAGCTGCTCAGTGAAAGTGTTGGTGGCTGATGCTGGTGGCTCAGAGTAGGGAGTATTTGAAGCTCCCATGACAGTGATGTGGAGAGAAGCAACAACCACAGGCCAGCCTGTTTACTCTCACAATTGTCCACTCCAATTTTCTTTTAGGGAAAACTTCTCTTTGCTTCCCACTGTCTATCCTTTCTCTCTTTCTCCTCTACTCTTTTTTTTTTCCCTGCCATTTCCATCACATTACATCAATGCCACAGAAAGCTTCTGAGTTGCATGCAAATCAGGACACAGAATTTGCATTTAGCTAGTAAAAGCAGTAAATGCAGTTCAAGTGTCTTCCTTGCTTAGGTAAGTTGTTCATCCCCAGATACAATGTGTGTTCTGGGAAGGCAAACACCATGCCAGCTAAAAAACGCCAAAACTTAAAAGGGAAAAGGCATTCTTTTTTTCTGAAGGCTGGATTTTTACAGTCCGTAGCCATCATTGACTGAACATGAGCTAAGTACGTGACACACCTCTAAAAACTGAGCCAGTACAGTTTTCGTTTCCATTCTGGAACCAGTCAAGAAGCTGAATATGTTCCTGACTAGCTCAGAGACACTCCTGGCTCTTTATTATAGCATGTTGATTTACATCTGGAGCTGTTAAAGACATATTTAGTCTTAGTTATAGCAGACATGGCATTGCAAATGATCTGCCATTCCACCCCAGCTTCTCTTCACTCTCTGAACACCTACGTTACATTTTCATTTTAACAAGACTTTCACTTCAATTTGATATTTCAGATATCTGATAGGTGTTGGGGTTTTTTCTTTTCATTTCTTTTCCATTACAGCCAGGTGTATAAGTGATCAGTTTATACAAATTTCAGAGGGATTTTTTTTTTTTAGATCATAGACCTATAGGGAATATGTAGCTAATTTAGAATGCTTCACAGATTTACACTGAAAGATGCTCCATAAAAGAATGACACTACAAGTTACATCAAACAAGCAAACATTTGTTATGGGGACAGTAAAATTTACTTTTCACAAAAGGAGCCTACAGTAATAATGCATTCAATTCTATTTCCCAGAATGCTTCTTAAGTATGTTAATAAAGTCTTTATTGTGTCTGCTTATAAAAGTCACCACCATTTCCCATTAGAAAGTCTCTGTTTATTCATCAAACATTTACTGACAGTGACTGCTGGGAGCAGGCTCAGATTTCCACTCCATTACACGTTTGTGGCATAAAACACATTAATTATAGATATATTACAATATTCAACTCATTGAGGAAAAATTAGATGATCAAGGCTCATTTTCCTTGACAATAAGCAAGTTAATGAAAATACTAATTACCTGATGATGAAGTGGAGCCTTCAGGATTGAACACTTAGCATCTGTAGAAGAGCTCTGTGAATCTAGCACAGAATATTAAAGCCAGAAGCACTGGAAGTCGAAAGGGTGGTTCATGAGGTCATCGTGTGCCCTTTAATCACAGGACAGAGAGTAGTTAGTTCATAACATAAACTTTTATATGCAGCTTTGGTAGATGTTATGAAAAGCCACATAAGCATAGTGTTCATTTAAAACTAATTATTTTTGTTAACTGATGTTTTTTGAATTAGTAGGTACATTGTCTAGCTCAACTCTTTTAAAGGAACTATGGAACCTAGCAATGATGGATTTCGGTATACAGAGGCATGAAGACATTGGAATGAAGAAAAATAAAGCACAGCCACAAGACTTCATTTTCTCTGATGTCAGGAAAAGTCATAATCCAAACTGATGGCATATGAAGTTAAACCATTTCAAATTCAGGAAATTTCTCCTTATTTATTTGCTTTTATTACAACCACTTTTGCTTTTGTGCGTGTATAATTCTTTTACCATTTCCAATTTAGACTGTAAATTGGAATCACTAAACTGATGATGTCATCCTTTGGTTTCTTTCCAAGATCAATTTTGCTTCCCATCTCCTTTTGACATTTTACCAATATATCTATGTAACTCTTGGGGGCAGGAGGTTCCCTCCACTCTGCACTGTTCCCTCCACAATGTCTGTTAAAGGCAGACGTATCATTTATGCTTATTCAGTTTTGTTAATTTTTTCCCCAACTACTGTGCTTGATAACAACTTTTTAGCAATTACATATTGCTAAATAGGATTTTCTTGAACTGCTGAATAGTAAATAATAGCAAAATATTCCCAAAGTATGGTTTCTTTTCTGAAGATAGTAATAATCATGTTTAATTAACAAATTCCCTTCTTAAATTTTCTGTAAGCATCAGCACTATATCACCTGATAAAATAATATTATTATCTTCTAACTGCCCCAGAACCCTGTTGTAAGTCATAAATTAAAATATCTTCAATGTGGTTTATTCTACTGGCATTTATTTTTTTTAATATATAGTTCTTCTTGTGAAAATGTAAAGCTATGTAAAACTGGCATCCTCCTTCCTAGAAGCAGGATAGTAGGGAGTTTGCAGAGCACAAAACCATATTGGTAAAGATCTCTACACTCTATGACAAAGGTTTAATAGAAATACCTTGCAGGTCTAGAGTTCACTTTTCATCTTCAAGCACCTTATGTTTAGGCTTGCAACATGCAGTTTATGGCCTTGGTGTAGACCATTACAACGGCTTTGGAGCCAGATATTGTCTGCAGTACCATACTGAAGCAGCCATGCAATATCACTTCCCAAGTTCCAGGAAAATCTCTCTGTAACAATAATCCAACATCTTTCCAAAGCATTTCAAACAGTCAGTTCTGAAATAACTTTGAATAAATTTCTTTAAAATATTCCATCCTTCCTGTTCCTTGTAATCTGTTTTTGTATCACTTCCTCAGAAATCACTGGCAATGGACTTATACTGAAATGAATAGAATGAGCTTTTAACTTGGTAAAACATAATAAGACATGCAACTCAGACTCCTCTTGTTATTGGTTTGTCGTGTCTCCGTATGCAGAATTGTATTGAAGCTTATATTTTATATCCCTGAAGTTTTGCTGAAATGGGACTCAAACGGCATGAGTACTATGATTGCTTTAAAAACACCCAGGAAAAAAAGCAGCCACAAATGTTTCCACTGTCTAGGCAGCAGGTAGGATTTAGCAGAAGGTTTCCTCTGAATTGTTATCTAACATCAGTTATGTTTCTTTATTTTGCTGACTGGTTAAACTCACTTTATACACTAAAGAGGGCCAAGGTGAATATTAAGACTGAAAAGATTAAAACTGTATTTTTTATATTAGCACTCTCTACCCTCTTCTCTTCCACAGACCACAACTATATCCCATACATCTTTTAAATTAGTGGTTTTGGATGCGTCATGGTCTTACAATTCCACAAGTCTATTAGGGTCATTTAAAATGGCTGCTTTACTTCAGACATAATACCCACCTATTTTGCCTCTGACAGTTGCCAGCAGTGACCGCTCAGGAAAACAGAAGCAACGATGCACTTCCATGAGCTTCCTCTCTCAGCATTCAGAAATCTACAGGGTGAATGCTGTTCATCATCTGACACTTTTCCACACAGTTTATATTTAATTTATTATAACTTAGATACGCAACAAAAATGGAAACTAAGCCTATCACCTAACCTATTTTTGGAGCTTAAAATTTATGAGCCTCACATAATTCAAAATAGTTTCATGGCAAACTTAGAGGCTAAAATCACAAATGGGGTATAAGATCAGCATTGCAGTTATAATCTCTAGCAATCTTACTTTATATCCAGCATACAAGAAGAAACGGGTACCTAAAAACCTGTGCACAAGAACAACAGGCCACCTAAGTCATTGAGTGAGAAATGCCTTGGAGGAGGAGGTAACTTTAAGGTTCCATATCAGGTGCATATATTCACTAGAAGGGAAACACACAACCATATGGCATTTATAATCCTGAAGCCAGCTCAGAGTACAGGTCAGGTTTCTAGTCAGAGTTTGGTTTTTATTCTGAAAGAAACAGGAGAGATATTTACTCTTTTTATAGTGTATAAGGTAATGCTTACTTAGGAAACAGGGCATAAGGATTCCAGGCCTTTACCATGGGATTTAAACCCCATAAACATATGGGGAGAGGTACTGGCCAGATAATATAGGCAAAACAGGTAGAGGAATATATGAAAATTGTTGGGGTTCAGGCATGAGATAGATGCGTTGTACAGTGTTAACAAGACTTGAGTAGTTCTTCCCACATCCTTTGCAAGAATGTAGACAACATGTGCTGCACATGCATTGCTCAGTATACCTGCTCCCGGGAATCATCCTGTCCCTTAGGCTATGGAGTACAGAACGGCTTGCAACCGTTCTGCTAGGGAATAACGCCCTCAAGGCCAACTGGCTGCCTTCACAGTGCACAACATTTGGTCCTGCAGCTGTCTGGGCTCCATGCACTGCCCTTGTGACCCTGGAACATAACAACTACGCTTTTGGGTTTTTCAGCTCAGACTGTCCAAAACAGTATGTCTCAACCCAGCAAGGCGGTGCTTTCATAGCATTTTGTGGATGTATCTATCACATACTTCAGATACGGCTTGAGTTGCCTGAGGATGCAAAGCCAATTGCACTAGTGTTGGAGGACTGTGTAGGACAGAGGGAACCAAATCTGGACAGGGTGCTGGGCCATCTTGTCTAGACTGTGCTCTTCCTAGAAAGGTTGGACTAGATGATCCCTGAGGTTCCTTCCAACCTGTGACTCTGTGATTCTCTGATTCTGTGATAGTCTTATCTATATTGTCAGCCAAAGTGAACTTTTGGGGTTTGTTTCGACAAGGCCTAATTGGTCACTCTGAAAGAGATGTCAGGAGCAAACTGAGATGGCACTCAGTTATTCAGCACCATAGAAAGTATTTTAAAACTTCCAAGATCACTCCTGCCTATTCGCTTTCTGCTTTGACCTGTTCTCACTTTGTTTTCATGTCCTTATGCCACAGATCAAAGACCACCTCTTCAACACCTCTGTGCTCTGACAACAGCACAAATTGGAATTGCAAGTAGCCAAGCATCTAGTCCCTTAGCTCTTTTACTCAGGGCCATGCTTACATACGCTATTGCTTTTTTACATTCTTTCACATTTAATTTGTTTTTCCAATGCTTGCAATTCTTTGTAAATATTCCTGTAACTTTATTCACATCTTACTGTTTCACAGAGGAACACATCTCCTCAGAAGAATCATATATTGAGCAAAAATCTTTTCACCTATACAAAGAAGAAATATCCAATTGCATTACATGCAATAGCAAGTTTTGATATAAAGGATGCAGACACATTTTACACACATGCATGCACTGCACTGGGTTTGTGATGCAAAACACCTTCATACCAGTCCCATAATCTAAATCTTGGAACTGGTGTTCCCATAGACAGTAGTGTGGCAGCAATCATGAAGACAATATCTAGAGTTTCATCTTTGTAAAAGATCCATCCTTGGTGTGCTAATGTGGATCTACCCAAGCAACAAAGACTTCAGCAAAATTTCACAGAAAAAAAATAGATTTCTACTGTGTGAAATTGCATTAAATGTTTTCAAAAGAAGTTTTGCAAAGCAGTGCCCACTAGTTTCATAGAGTATAAAATTGGCCATATTTTACTTGGTTCAATAGTCAGAATTCTCATTTACAGCAACAGGAATTTTAGTAATTCCCTGTCACTGGGTCAAGTCAGTATGAAGTGATATTTCTACCTCTATTTCAGGAGCAAAAAGTTTAATTACAATTGACAAACAGCATTCAAAATGATGGGTAAATTAAAAAACAGACACACCTAATTTTTGTGTGTACATTAAACACAGTAGTACAGATTTTAGAAACAGTTTATCACAGGGGTGCCATAGGGTATCATAACACAAGACTGCATTTCTGACAAAGAAATAAGCAAAAAAGGTAGCTTCAAGCAACATGAAGAAGGAACCGACAACCACACATTGTCGATATGAAATACCATTTTCTGCACAAGCAGAACAAACTCTCCTAAATTGTGTTTTAGTTATGGTTCATCATCAGCCACTATTACAATTTGTGGTTTCATAAGCACCAAATTAGTGCAAAATTCAGTCTTTGCAATTTAAGTGTGAAACCCAGTCCACCTTTCCAAGGCATACTTCTTTCTTACATTTCTCAACATCTTACCAATCTCAGCTGACTGTCTTGGGTCCTGCCAGTGAAGAGATTTAGGCAAGTGCCTTGTGCCATGCTCAGACTTACCTGTGGTAGTTCTCCAGTTTCTGTTCAACCAGGGTCACAGGTTTCCTTGTCAAACCTTGACAATGAGGAGACACCACACCACATGGTCACTCTGCCAGATTCAGGACCTCAGAAACACTCTCTGATCTGGAAATATGAACAGAGCCATACAAATTAAGTTAGGCTAGACACCTCAGCATGGAAGTCAGTTGCCTGAACATACACATCTAGTCCCATTTGAAACAACCCAGACTCTCCCTTCTGCTCTTGACCTGCAGTTCCAGGAGGGCATAAGTTTTCTTCAGGTTCTAGATCATATCTGGCAATCCTATGGAGTTGTCCCACATATCCTATAACATCTCTGATGGCATTAAAGATTCCTGTTTTTAAAACTCTGCTAAATTTCTGACTTGTGTGTAAAATTAGACAAGAAGAATCCCAGCCATGGTGTACAGTCCCTCCACAGCTCATTGTGCATTTTTAGCCAGACTTTCAGGTGTATTTAGATGTTTACATGGGAGGATGGGATTGCAGAATGATTTTTCTAAACAGCTAAGCAGCTTTTCCATTGAGATCAAGAGAACTTGGGCACCTAACACATTAAGGAGTTTTAAATATTTTATCTGCATCTCTCAATAATTTATATTTTTAGAAATCCTACCTCTTGCAGTAAAAATGTACTGGTATTAACAACTTAAGCCTATTCACATTTTCCAGTAAAAGACAAACTAATAGAAGAAATCATTCAGGTTTCTCCTTTCACACACCAGCTTCAGCTCCTTTTATATTTTACTCCATCCCCCAGAAGCCTGAATAAAAAACCATTTAGCTTTATAGGGTTCAACCTGTATGAATTTCAAGAATGGAAACCAATTCCAGTTGTGCAAGTTCTTTGAAAGACCACTCAGTCATCGACACTCTCACTCCTGGTGGTTGTTGTATCATCCTGGATATGACTCTTTCCTGTGAGCATTAATTACTACAGCAGCAGTTACCCTACTTTCATACTTTTAGGAAAAGGGTCTGATTCCTCAGAAGACTTTTTTTTTATGCTTATATTTCCTTTGTATATTTTTTTTTTATTTTAATCGCACCTCCAAACGCCATGTAAATTATAATTTACTACAAAGAAGACAGTGGAATTACACTGAAGAAAAGTATTATGCCATGAAATGAGGGAGCAAGGAATCAGGCCCCAGTACAGATTTCCAAGTGAGTGCTAGAAATGTTCAGCTTGGGAATTAACGCTGCCCATTATCAGATGAGTGTTGCAGTGTGTTATCTTGATTGCTTCAAACCACAGGCATAGCACATTTTTTCTGCAATACTTGCTGAGAAATTTACCACATTCATAGCAGATTTCCAATCATAGACTATTCTAATGATACCAAAACACGAATCTTACCAACAGAAAACCAGGGATGCTACATGACACCCACCACGTCACCATTCTCCATGTAGTTTGTCTTGAATCAGAAACTCAGAGAAAAACTTACATGACTCCTCAGTAATACTTCCCCAAAAAAACAAGCCATCCCTACTTCACAGATTTTTAAAAATCACAGCTGTGATTCATATAGGAGACATTTTCCCGCTGCTAACGTATTAGATATTTCTGAGAGAGGCACATTTTTCTTCACTAGTTTAATCTCTAACACTTTCAAAGTCTTCAGAGGCTTAGTGCCTAGCTCTAGATATTTGTTAATGTGATTTTTCTGACCTGAACATTTTTCTATAATTTTATCCCTCCAGCACAGCATGTTACATTTAAGTTAAAAAGACTGTGGGGATACAAAGAAAGAATTATTATGCTAGAGTCTAAGTTAAATTCTAACATTTACAAAGAACAAGTTGAAAAGAAACCTTTAATGTCCTAATTCATAAAGATGTTAATTTTGACAGCTAAAATATAATACTCACAAAAGAATGAAGGGAAAGAAGGAAAACAGTCTTCTTTACCTCTAAAATGCTTTCTTCTTCGTATGTAGCAAGTGCCCCAAGACATGTTATACTGCCTGCTTTAATTTGTCTTTAATATCAGATGTGCCTTATTGATTTCTTTTGTGTATGTTTTCATTCTGAATAATTCAGAGGCACAATTTTTTTCCATTACGGTCAATAGCCAGAGAAAATTCTGAAGATAATCAATTGAGTTCTGCCTGACGATTACTAGTGTTGATATCCCCTGAAGTGAGGGAGTCGGAAAGGCCAGGGGTAATATGACACAACAGTCAATCAGTGCAATCAGTAGAAGTATCAACACTGGCTGTACGATGAGAGCCAGATCCATGCCAAGGATCCATAACAGCTCCTCAAAGTTCAGATGCTTGACTTCTTGTCATATGCTACAGCAGATGGACTATGTAAGATTAGATTCAGAAAGCCTTCCTGTCTTCTCTCTCCCCGGTTCTCAAACTGATAGGATCATAAAACAGCTGTGTGGTATGATTTACATAACACTCAACTTCATTTTGTTTTTTTCTGTTTTTAAACTTTTCTAATAACAAATGCCATCAAAGAAATGAACAGGATGAGCACTTGACCAACAAACACTCACAAAAACAGATATAAAGACTATTTTGATTTAGACCTAATGCTAATGGATAACGTCGCTGGCTAGAAACCACATATGACCACCCTAGTAATTCCCATCACACCCTTCTTCATAATCAGGGCACCTCACATTCGATTTATAGTGAAAAAATGTGGTTTTTTCAGTGTAGAAATCTAATGAAGTTGCCAATAGAAGCTGACAAATGAGAGTCCTAAGCAGTGTGTAGCTACTGACTTGAGGTTTGATGCAACTTCAGCTAAAGTCGAGCCAAGAGTCTGATTGACAGTAAGCATACAGATACACACACACATAGATATATATATATATATCTCTGCTCAAGTAGGTAGCACCAGTCAGTCCTCTAAGTAAAGCTATTGCCATGCAGGCCAGTGAGCCAGTGAGCAGTAGCTGGAGCTCACTGCATCTATTACCTAAATTCATAAAATGGCAATATATGGAATTAAACACTAAATAGCTTATAACTGAATAGTTTAATGACAATTCAATGTGTACAAAGTAAAGGAGTAAATTGGCAGCACTAGCTCAGTTTCCCATGGATAACTTATTTATAAATCTCTCTGTGATTTATTATTAATCTCCTTATGCAATAATCACTCATGCATATAAACATGGCTAAGCTTAAAGATTATATTCTGATTCATGTTTCTTTACAAAAGAAATGTTTTGACTATGGAACTCAAATCATCACTATTTTAAAGGTTTTGAAGACATTAAAGTGAAAAATTATGGAAAATATAATTTTCAATAGTTTCAGGTTTCTTTAATATTTTTCTTTTCATCCAGATATTATGGAAGAAATTAGATGAGACTTTTACTCTGAGTTAAACATATCACAGTTGATCTGAAGCAATTTTTAAACTACAATTAGCTTAATTAGAATTGATGAAGTTTACTTTTAAATCAGAGACCTGGTCCATGAAAAAAACCAAAATATTTTTTTTAATTTATCTCAAAAGTAAAGGTACTTCCTCATAAATATTAATATGCTTTCTATGTTACAAACATATGTGATATGCTCCAATTATTTTCATATAAGTAGGTCACTATGCATTTTACTCCTGTTTTCCGTATTCCCATGATCACAAAACACGTTATGATTCTTGTTCCACAGTCCTGGAAAACACAACCATAAAAGAAGTTGATGTCTAGAACCAAAACGGCAGACACAGTTGAGCTGAAGTTTTTATATGGTAAATTATCCACTCCGCTGCAGCAGTATATGAAGCAATAACCATATGCTGCAATTGATTAACACGGGAGTGAAGCTGAGGTACTTAATCAATCGCAAAAGCCACTTATTATGAGTCTATTATAAAGCAATAGGGATTTTTACTATTGTTCAATGACCTAAAATATGAAACTGAAGGAAATAAAAAAGATAATATTATTTTCTTCTGTAGAAAAAGGCTAAGTGCTTTTTAGCATCCTTTCCAGCGAGGGGGAAGCAAATGTGGTTCAGAAACTGTATGTGTAAAACTAACTAAAACCAGAGTAGACCCATTCTCTGGCCTTGGCATGGCACAGCTTGCATCCAGACATCAAGTCGGGGTGCCATGCTGACTTCTGGGGACAGGGACCTGGCCATGGCCCCAAGCCATGCCCAGGCATTGTCAAAGAAGTGCAGGTCAGCACAGGACAAGCCAACACCAAGTCCACAACTGTGATTGATAGGGGACTAATCAGCACCACTCCTCAAATCTGAGCCTTGGCCCTGTTGCGTTTGTAAGGATAAGCCTAGCCAATGGGAATAAAAATGTGCCTCTGGCAGATCCAGGAACTTGAGGGCAAAGAAAAGACATCCAAAGAGGCTGAAAGTTAAATGTTTTTAAGACACGCTTGTTGTCAGGACAAAACACGTGTTTTCAGACTCCAAGACCAGGATTTCTGGCTTCTTGTTAAAAGTTAGACATTTTGTTTAAGCTGTGTCCACGGTGAGTGAAGGACGATGGGTACTTGCGGAGAGCAATTCATCTCATCTATCTAGACATCTTAGGCTGGGATGAATTGCTTTCTGATGGAAAAAAAATGCCTGTTTGTCTCTTGTTATGGTAGAGTCTCTGTGTGCTATTGTATTGATGCCCTTGAAAGTAGGCAAATGCCAAAGATCAGTATAGTTCTAACTTCTTCTCTACTGAAATCTTTCGTTGTACTCAGCAATGCTTCTATGCCTCCCTGAAATAATGTGGCTGGATAACAGTATACTTCAAGCCTTTCTGGAAGACCACCAAGCACACCCTTTTCAAACCACTCCTTCCTTTTCTCTCCACAGTATTCCTGTCAGCTGCAGGTCTAGATCTGCAACAGGCAGAGAGCCAAACTTTCCCCCTCCTACCCCACAAAAGTGTTAGAACAGTGGCAAGAAAATTGCGTTGCAGTAACAGGTATTACCTCAGTGATACTTCCAGCCCTTGTGAAGCAAAAGCAGAAGCAAAACAAACTAATATAAGATCTTCTGAACCACAAGTTGTGGAAACCATTGAAAGACTGGTGTGCAGCCGTCAAGCCTTTCACGCGCACAAGTAACACACCGAGAGACACCACTGTTTGACTTAAAAACTTTCCTTGCAGCATCCTTTAAGATGCTTAATTCTTCCTCTGACCCCAATCACTTCTAGATGTTTTATGAGTCATTTGGCAGACACATCAACCACCTTTGGAGTCTTTTTTTTTCACTCTGAAACAGATTTTTGTCAATACAAAGCAGAGCCACATTTGTTTCAGGGATTAGTTTAATTTTGTCGGTTCTCATTTGTTCAGAACCCAGATGTTACAAAAAGAACAAAACACTTGATTTTTTTACATAGCAATGTTTCTTTATTTCAGAGGGAAGGAAAAAAATTAGAACTTTTTGGCTCTGAGCCTTTGTCAGAAAAGGGCAACCCAAGGGAATCATTAACTGTGGGGTAATCTCTTTGCTCATGGATGTAATATTAATGTAGTTTCTATAGTCTACCTATTAAACGAATTGGAATGAAGGATTTTATCAGACCAAGCTACTGTGAATAAAATAAATCTTATATAAAATTCACTAATTAAGTATATTACCACCGATAATGTTGCAGTGAGCACATTAGTGGAAGCTGACTATCAGGACTGATATATTTCATTGAGGAAATGATACTAGTAGGTTTGAATTTGGGAGAGCTAGATTTTTTTTTTCTCCTTCATGTGAAGTTGATTTTTGGTAAAAATTTACATAAAATATGTAGAAGTACATTAAGGTAAGCAACATTAGACTTTTAATTATCAATATAATTTACTAAGAAGTTGGTACATTACCAAACTTCTGTAACTACTCTGAGAACTATCACATTTTTCTTACGTTAATATTCTCTTTTATTAATACCGAAGGAGACTACGTGAAAACAGTAATTTCACAGACATTTATACTCATCTGAAATAATTTTAAAATTACATTTATGAATAAAGTCTTACAAAAATTTTAGTAATAGGCTTGATAATCAGATCCAATATGTCTCATTACTTCCTCAGACATATTGGTTTTAAAAATAATAGTGCAGTCTCATAGACTGTTTGTTTATTTTTGAACAGTTGTTTAAAACAGTCTATAAAGCTGTATGTAAAAGTAAAATATGCATGTACACCATCCTCAGATATTCCTGCTTATATTTCTTAGATCAAGGGATTACAGTAGGCATGGGTTCAAGCTTTATTAGACGGCAACTTTAACAACATTACATGTAAACTTCATTCTCCTTAAGGTCTTAGAGGATATTTAACCTTCACACATATTGCCTGCTTCCTTGCTTTTTCTCAGTGCATACAAATACTGGTGCACAATTTTTCCCATCAATTTTGTCATGAATCCCTCTTCTGTCTTGTTCATTTGTTATTGTATCACATATAAGGATATATACCATATTTAAGCTCACTAAACTTCATGTTGCCGCTGCATCAACATATCTTTCAGATACTTTCATATTAGACTTGCTTTTTTGTAGTGCTCTGGGCCAAATGCCTTGTCCCCATAAAAAATGTGCCTATAATGAAACAGGTGGGTTGTACCTAAGATTGCATCTTCCCAGACTTCCCCTGAGGCCTCACCTGCAATGCAAAATAGTTGTCTTCCTATCCTATGTATGACACTCCTGCTAACACATCTGAGAATGGCATCTGCCTTTTTTTCACCAGAGATGACTGCCACCCCAGTTCTATTTCTGCAGTGCTGCTGCCTGACTAGATATTCCCCATGCTGTCCGTGTGCTCTTGAGCTCTTTTTTGTTGGCGATTCGTACTCAACTCCATCATGTTGATTTGGGCCCAAATATATTTTCAGTATAGCAAGAACATTTTGAATTCTGATCTAATGCAATGAGATCTTGTCTCCCTTCTCGCTTACAAAAGTCCTAAGTTTAGTGTCATGAACAAAATGTACAAATGTAGTTTCACTTCTGTCATCCGAGTCATTAATCCAAATCCTGCTCAGTACAGATTTCTGCAGGACCCCCTTTGAAATGTTCTCTTCACAATGCAGTTCATAATTATTTTGAGCAAAGTTTTCCACCTCTCACACCCAAGCGTAGCAGTGATTTAATTCAACTGTTTCTTCAATTTGCTCATGAATGCCCTGCAAGAGAGTGTTCGGACTGATCCAAAGTTAAATTATGTCACATACTTATTACCTATCATTACATCATACATTATGGTTTTTCCTCTTTTTCAACTAAAAGTGAAATTAGAAAGGCTTGCAATTGAAGACAGGCAGACTTGCCCATATGTCCCTAATTTTTACCCTCAGTTTAGTTCTAAATGAGTACACCTACATTACCATTTCAGTTCATATCAAAGGTATGCCCCTGAAGTAAAACTCCTGATGGTCTCCATGCTTTAGTTCACACTGAGTTTCCTAAGTTCCTTCTGGACTAAACTAAGCTGGAAAACACTTATCAAAAGCCCACTGTATATGCTGCATGGTACCAGTGGAAAGCCAGCTTGAAGAACGGTATTGTGTGGACTTAGGCTCTTCCACACCAACTCTACCTTTACACAGCCACTCCTATTGTGTTGCACTACTTGCTGATTTAGACATAGCCTATGTCTAATTCTTCCAGTCTCACTTAGCTTCCATTAATTTCCACAAATGATAGCTCAGCAGCTGCTTCAGCTAACATCCTAAGAATTTGACGGTGTATTTCATCAGGCTCTGCTGACATGTTATGCTGACTCCTTTTAATTTAATCTTGTTAATTTGGAAGAAGGGGGTAAAAAGTATAATATACTTTCTTTCTCTGTGCCTTCTGTTATTTACTTTCCTCCCTCTTCAGTACTGAACTGATACTTTTTCTTACTTTCCCTTTATTCCCTCCTAATGTATTTCTAGAACCTTGTCTGGTTGCCTTTCATGTCCCTTGTTAGTTGTAAGTCATTTTGCATTTTAGCCTTCCTGAGTTCATCCCTACATGCTTGTGCTATTATCCTCCGCACACATCCTTATTCAGCTGTCCTTGTTTCCACTTTCAATCTATCTTTTTGTTTTTTCATTCTCTAGTCCTTAAAGAGCTCCTGATTCAGCCACATTGTCTCTTGCTATGCTTCCAAGCTCTCTTTCGCATCAGAATACTTTGCTTTGTACCTTTAATACAGTCTCTTTCAATAACTGCCAGGTCTCCTGAATTCCTTTATCCTTTATATTACCTTCCCAAGGGACCCTACTTACCAGTTCCCTCAGCTGTTGAAGAGTGCTTTTTTGAAGTCCATTATGCCTACTCTGCTGTTCTCACTCCTCCCTGTTCTCAGTGTGATGAACTTGTGATCTCTTTCACCCAAAGTTATATTCCACCATCAGATTTTCAATGAACTTTCCTCTGTTAATTGGCCTTCTACCTAAAAGAGCCATTCTTTCTGCAGCCTTATCTACAATACAAAGTCCTGGACAAGTTGTTGTGATGATTAGCAGGCTCCACTACAAAGAGGAGTCTGATAACAGGCTACATACAACCCATATCAATCCATTTTATCCAGCATTGGTATCTCTTCAGCTGCATTACAGTGGTCAGTGCAGTCCAGTGAAAATGCACAACATCTGGAAGGAGTTCAAAGCACAACGATGATCAGAGTGCGAGAAAACAGGGACTACAAGAAAAGGTTGACATAATCAGGTTGTTCAGTCTAAAGAAGTCCTGAGAGGCGGTGGGATGACATTTTCTGTATTTTTTTAAAAAAAAAGTAAAAGTAAAATTATCTGAAAGAGAAAAATAATCTGTTCTTCACATCCGTGGTGGGTAGTGGAAAAAGGAATGGCTTTAGGTTGTTGCCATAAGGTTCAAGTTAGTCATTAGTCACTTTCTAACAATGTGCATAATAAACAGCAGAATAGGTAGCCTAGGGGGGAATGGATTTAAGAACTAGCTATGCAATTATCTGGTAGGATACTATAACCACAGTAATCTACCGAAGCCTCCCACCAACAACCAGATGACCCTCACAGCCACACAAAACAGTAGCAGCATCAAGCTTCACGCATATATGAAGAGCTCGAAGAACAAGGGCTAAAAGGAAGCACACTATGAGCAGACAAAAACAAAAGAGTGTCTGATATGCTTGGCACAGTTTAAACAGCAAGCAAATAATGAGTTCCAATTTTATCCATCAAGTGTATTCATTCTTACATTTGCCAGTATCCTACTGTACTACACAAATGAAGATAATCCCCCTCACATAGAAACTTTGATTCCTTTAAAAGAAGAGTTTTTAAGTCACCTCTGCATAACATTCTGTATATAGACATTGCAAACTACTTTCACGGACTTCGGGTGAGACCGTGTGTTCAGGGTTGCAGAACAAAAGAGCATGAAACTCTCCATTCACCACTTTCCTGGTGAGGAGCTGTCTTCATTACAGTCCTTGTACTCTTCTTGGTGGGTGGTATTTCCATCAGCCTCTCTGCTGCACCTGAGCTAAGGTCCTGGGACACCATGGAGACCAGAGAAATTTTAAGACACACCATCAAATTTTTCTCTTTCAGGCTGCCTGCACCTGTCCTTCTACTAGGCAGGTTAGTTCACAGAATCACAGAATCACGGGTTGGAAGGGACCTCAGGGATCATCTAGTCCAACCTTCAGTGTCACAAGAGGTACAGAGTGGTGAACCTATCCCAACAGTATACAAATGCACTTTTGAGACACTAAAGGACAGGGCAACCTGAAAGTTCCCCACTACAGTCTGCCAGCTGGATTGCTAAAGAGTTGCCACAAACTGCACGCCTGCAAACCAAGTACAGAGGAGAGGCAACCATTTGACTTCATGGTGGCTCCTTCAGAAATGCTGGTAGGACCTTTGGTGGTGTAGTTATTTCACAGAAAGTGAGGCAGGGTCACGAGGCTGAAGGGTCTCAGGCTCCAGCTGAGTCTTCTGAGACCAGGAGAGCCGCCTACATCTAGAGTGGAGTACATGCTGCACCCCATGTAAGTGCAATAAATTAGCTGCATTCCCCAGGAGCTCCAGGAGGCAGAGTGCATGCCTGAGGCACAACCCCTCCTGCAGCTCCTGTTGAGGTGACGTGTCTCCACATTATCCCCAATGTGGCGCCATGCCTTCAAGGCACAATTGAGTCCTCAGTGTTTTGTCCAAGCTATTGCTTCAGAGCTTGAATTTATGATATGAACAGAGATAGCATAGCTCTTAACCAAAGTTAATCATCAAATATTTATGTACATTAAATACTACAGTTATTCATAGTCAGAGATAAAAATACTGCTTTTTAGACAAGGCCACCATTTACTGTATGGGTTTTAGTCTTTGATAAATTCCCCAAATCTTCAGTTCTTATCATAAAAATACTCTCCTATGGTTCCTCTTATATTAGAAAACATTATCCACCATTGCTTCTCCAGACTTGGTCTGCTGGCTTTCTGCTCAGTCCATTTCATGCCTTTCCTTTTCTCTCCATGGTGGAGAGCATTTGCCTCACAGTTACTACTTTTCAGTTGCTCATACAGTATGGAAAATTTTGTCCATTTATTTAAAAATATGGGGCGGTGTGACTTTTAACCATGTGGATCCATGGCTTCTAGCTTTTGCACATGTAGACTTTGCACAATTATGAAGGGTTTTTTCCTTGGGATTCACTTAATTTACCTGTTTAGGTCATGGCTCCTCAAGCAATTGGTCTCATCTAGCAGCTCTCCCCAAAAAGGAGGATATGTTCCCCATCACCCCTTCCTGTTCCTGTCTTTCTTCTCCCCTGGTAACAATTACATGCTCCTTGTCTCTCCTTTTTGACAAACCTGGCACTTGTCAGACAGACTCAGCTTGGTGACCTACCAGAAGTTAACTACTTGTTGATGTCTCTGTTGTGTTATGACGGGATAGTTTTCATAGGGGTTCATGAGATTAGTCAGCTCACCAAAGATGCGGTGAACATCTGGTAAGATTAGCAGCAGTGTTGAACAGGTAGGAGCAGAAAGAAGAACAGGACTTACCAACAACATGGACCTTAGCCCAAAACACCCCACTGAAACACAGCCTAAGCAGCAAAAACTCAAGTGAAATGTTGCTTCCAACAACAGATAACCCAAAAGAGAGATGAACCTGACAGGAAATCTCCTTGGATTTTGTACTCTGTACCTTGTTAATAAGTAATAGCTTAGTTATTGTCTGCTTTTGTTTACACTATAGAGACCAATACATAAGAAAAGACTTGGTAGCCCTATGACATGAAACACTATGATCACAGGAACACAAAGCTGAACTAAACTAATTAGCCCTGCAGAGAGGGAAGGTTCCTTGTTTAAAGCACCATAGTGCTCTAATGTGGGTATATTGTTTCCAGGACCAAAGCTTGTATTTGTTCTGCATGGTACTGCATCGCTCAGCAGTAACTGCTGCAATTAGTAGTAGTCAGATAAATCTGATTGCCTAGTGCAGGTATGCCTCAAGAAATGTCAAGGTTTGTTTGGGGCTTTCTGATATTAGACATCATCAAGACCTATTTGCATAATGTTGTTTCAAGAAAAATAAGTCAGTCAGTATTCTAACAAATTCTTCATAATGTGCCTAATATTCAAACTTAGTATGCTGCAAGTATCGAAAAGCCAATTTTTCAGGCATGCCTTATTTACTATTATCTATAGTTCATGGTCACAAATGGTGCTGAGTATAACCCTAAAGCTGCACATCTACCAAAGGAGACATTCAGGTCAACAAACACTCTAAAATACCTTTTGGGTGGGGAGGAGATCTAGAGTCATCATACACCCACTGTTTTGGGTGATAAAATGCCCAAAGTAAGATATTACGTTTTACAAGAAACCAGCTACAAAATTGTAAGGTATTTCATACGCATGTTAACATACATTTAGACTTACATGTTTAAAGTAGCTGTCAAGTCAAATTATCACCCTCCAGTTTTAAACATTGCTATACCCTCTTCAAAATTTGGTGCACAGTAAATGCATGTTGTACTTTTATGCATGGTCCAGGCTTAAGGTAAGAAGCTGAATTTAGAAAAGCAGATTCTCCATTATCATAGAATCATAGAATACCCAGTTGGAAGGGACGTCAGGGATGATCTGGTCCAACGTTTCCTGCAAAAAGCACAGTCTAGACAAGGCGGCTCAGCACCCTGCCCAGCCAAATCTTAAAAGTGTCCAACGTTGGGGAATCCACCACTTCCCTGGGAGATTATTCCAATAGCTGATTGTTCTCATTGTGAAAAATTATCCTCTTATGCCCAATCAGAATCTCCCAAGAGCAATTTGTGTCCATTACACCTCATCTTTTCCATGCAAATCCTTGTAGAAAGGGAGGCTTCATCTTCTTTGTAGCCACCTTTTAAATACTGGACAATTATGATTAAACACAGGTAATGAAAAAGGAAAAAACTTTAAAATACTTGAAGCTAAGTTGCCTTTTCTTGAGCAACCTCCTAAAGGCAAACTCCATATATTATGGATCTCTTCTGCCTTTTCACCATTGGAGTATCATAAAAGGGGTAAATTGGAATGGAGCCAAAACCGCCTCCTTTCTTAAAGTAAAGCTTATTTCACAACAAATGGATAGCTTTTAGAGCACCAGTGAGATTAGAATAAGGCCAAAGGATAAGTGGCAGTACATCACGTCAAAAGCAGTAAGTAGAAAGCTGAAGAACCAACATAATAAATATACACTTTTTAAAGGCTATGGGAAGAGAAGGGTGAAACTGGCGTTCTATAGTCATGGATAAAGCATCTGGAACCGAGAACCAACATCATGCTGGAAGTATTCTGTCATCTTAACTAACCCAGCCATGCCGAGAGAGCTGGCCAATGCCCCTACTCTTATTCTGGGAGCATGAGGTCTGTTTGGCAAAATCCCCTTAAATGGGAAGGTTCATGATAGTGGATGTTTAACATTTTTTATCTGCAGGCGCTCTTTTCAAATGCCTATTTTGGGGATTCTCTCTGCATCTGAATTATTTCATAGCTCAGTGCAGAGACTTCTAAATGCCACTGACATTAACAAGTTGTACAAAGATGATAATCTCGGTTGGGTGCCACAGATTGAGAACATGCCGGCTTGTATGAGTTGCACAGACTGTCAGGGATAAGAAATGGGAAGTGCATAAAGCCAAGTGTCATTTCCATAAGAACTCTCGTGTTTGAGGAAAAATCTATCAGAAAGGGATGTCAAGACAGATCCAACAAAATGCAAATCATTCTACAAATGACTGGTTTGAAAAAAAGAAAGAAGTGAAGCAAAATAGAACTGGAAAGCTTTTGGGGGGCCAGATAACCTTTTCAGACAAAGCACCATTAACAAAATTCATATTAAAAAAATTTAGAGTTGACTGGAGAACTAAATTGGGCAGAGCAGCTGACATAGAAAAGGTTATTTACTTTGAAGCTACCTAAGAGATCATATATTTCTGGGCACTGGAAAAATTTTCTATAGCTACTAAAAAAGGAAACTGTAAGCGGTGTTCTCGTAAAGGACAACTCTGAGCAGTGACCTGAAGCATATTCAGATTAAATGCACAATTCTGATTGTACCCATTGAGGATTGGCTTTACTCAAATCTTGCTATGAAGATTTTCAGTTATTTTTATTAAATACCTCAAGGACTGAAACTGGTCACAAACTCTTGCTAATCATTCCAAGCAGGGTCTGCAGCAGGAATAACTTTATATGTCAATTTTGTCACTAACATTCAAAAAGGATGATCACGTTTGTGAATTCCAGCAAGTCTTTTTCCTGTTTTTTTTTTCCCAATGGTTAATTTATTCAGAAAAGCATGGCAGATTCAGTGTTAAAGAAAGTGAGAACAAAAGCAGTATTGACCATCAGCATAGGGTATTTTTGCAGGATGGCATAGGTACAGAAATGGATCTTGCAATCTGTGGTCCGTGTAACAATTTCAAAAGTGAAAAAAATAAATTGTGACTGAGCAGCACATACATTATGGACAAGATAGGCAAGTGTCCTCAAAAGAGGGGATACTGTGATCTCATTTATGAAGAGAATAATGATACTTAAATCTAGTCACAAAGGGCACATGAGAACATAAAAGAAGAGTAGGAAGAGTAAGGGAGAGATTCACAAAGGGATTTAGATGGCATTTAAGTGTCTAACTACTACTTTATGCATTTAAATCCAAAAGTTATTTCTTTAGGACCTCTATTTAAAACGTGGTTGATCCTGAAGGCCCTTCCCATCCATCATGCTCCCACTTGCTGGAATTCAAGCTTGCCAAGAACATGAACTTCCTTCTATTTCCCATTCCAGAAGGGCCCCAGTGCTGAGCAGTATATATTTCATACCTCAAACGTATTTAAAAGGTTAGGCTCCCTACAAAATACAGGCAGAAGAATGAGTAATGGTGATTCTCGGTAAAGTGGTTACCCATGTGTTGCAAGACTGAGGTTCAGTCTCTCTTTCATTTAAAGGAATTTGAATCCACAACTTCAGGGAAGGTACCACAATCCTCTGACCACTGGGTAGCATGACCTCTCTTTTCTGAAGCTGTGTCACCTTGTATGTAAAGGTTTCAAACTCACTGTCACCTGCTATTTCAGCCTGAGAGGGGAAGTCTAGAGTCCCTCGGGAAGCTAAAAATCTTTGCACTGAAACTGGTTAAAATACTCTTTCAATTTTTCTTATCGGCTGAGAGTAGAGGATATTGCATTGAGAACACAGTCAGCAACCACAGCCCCTAAAGCCTCATCCCAGTAACTGTATGGAGATGCAGTTCCTTGCTGTCTTTCACGATCAAACTCTGTTAACAGCCTGTCCCTTTTTTTAGGACAGTGTTTTTTTCCAGAGTGCCTGGCAAGCTCAGCATTTAACCTAACATGAGACTTTGAGAAAAACCTTAGGAGGAAAAGAGAAGTGAGATGGTGAGAGTTAGCCATAGGGACTGTTTCTCAAACAGATATGAGTTTGGGGATAATGGTCGTTGGGAGAATGCTCCTATGCCCTCCTCCAGGGACCATCCAAAGACATTCACTATTTAAGCCAAATGTAAGAAACACTCATTAGCCAAATTATAAACTGGCCCAGTCCATACCACTACATAATACGAGAGCTAAGGTTGGCTATTGCTTATCGCCAAAGTCCTCTGAAACTGCACTTGTGGATAAGGGGAAACATCATGTCAAACTCAGTAGGCTTCTGCAGCTTGTGTAGAAGCTAATCAGCATTTACTGAACACCCTCCATGACATAAACCATAGATGTGCACATGCTGTTTGCTAAAATTGCAGGATGTTTTTCTATCAAGTTGCCTTTCCGTTACATTATGCCCTGTGATTTATATTGCTAGCTCTGCTGGATTGTGAGTATTGCCATGGAGGGATATCTGAAACCTGCAATTCATAATTGAAGTTGTGGAAGCATGCTACTGTATCTAAGAAGCAGTCTTTCCTCATTCGGTTGCAGTATATACAGTGTCAGTTAAGAGAAAATCTAAACATTTTTTAGGGAACTGTCCTGAATTATTTCATTAGAAAATTTATTTTGTGAGTCACAAGAAGATTCTGAATAGATCAAAAACAAAATGGAGTTTTGAATATTGTTATACTTATTTCAGATGATATTATGCTTTTTATAAATAAAACATTCTGGCTTTATCAAAGTAATTATTTGTAACAGGGTTATTTGAAGTTACTGAATAAAAAATGTTTCAGGTTTTCTATGACAGGAAATAATTTGAGATTTCAGCATTTCACACATTTTAAAGACAAGCACATTCTGAAACAAGAAAATTCCTGTGAAATAGAAACTTCATTTTCCAACCAGTTCTACTACTGACTTTTTTCAGTACTAAAGAATGCAGTTGTGTTTTTCCAGTGAACTTCTGGTGTCTGATTCCAAACACTCATTGACTATGATTTTCTCATAAGTGTTTGTTCCTATTTTCTTACCTTCTTCTTTCCATACCTCTTCTCCACCACTCTGATTTATGTAATTATCTGACAAACTATATGTTAAAGCAGATATTTTAATTCAAGAAAACAGGTATCATGGCAGGTCAAGTAAGCACTACCAAGTACGCCTGGATATTTAACAGCACAGAACCCTAAGTGAAAGAAGCAACAAAAGACTGCGCTGCATGCGGTTGCACCTATTGCTTAGTTATTTTGGAAGACTGAGAACAGCTGTTGGCAGGTCCCAACACAGAAGTCCCTGAATATTCACAAATTGGCCTGAATTTTCAACAGTTATGTGAATACCTGCAAAGGAAGTATCGTGTCCTCATGTAGGGGACTGCAAAGATAACTACTCTTCAGCCAGCTGAGAAGGTTTTGTGGTCTTGATTATGATATAACGTGCAGCCTTCCAGAAAAAAAAATATTCTGGATGAGGCAGTAGCTTGTGTTGTGTCCTCAGGAGAAAAGTCGTCACAGAGATAAAGATATCCACTTCTACCCCTCCGTTAGCCGGCTCTGCAGTCTTGCTGTTCTCACAGCATATGAAGGCACCTTGAAACTTTCCCTTTCTCCCCACCTATTTTTATATCCCTTCCCCCAGTCTTACATCAGGTGAACTGATGCACTTCAAGATAATGAAAATATAATAGGAGTGTGTGATTAGATAAACGAGATTTTTCACTGCAGTTGATGAGACATTGTGTCTCGCTGCTCTTTACTGTATATCTATTTTATACTCAGAGTAGTAAAACAGAGTTTCTCCCAAATGAAACGAGAAAATATTTTCTTAGATTTCCCTCTAAATAATGATTTTAAATATTTTTGCAGACTTGCAAATAATTACTTGGTTGGATTACGTGTGACAAAAACAGTTATCGTGATATATAATATTCATGCTGTGCAGACTGAATAAAAATATTGATTTTCCCTTCCAAATGTTAAAAAATAAAGTGTTTCTCACCTGTAAGAAGTAATTAGGATTCCCAGTAATTGTGGGGTTTTTTGTTTCACTATAGCTCTGCATTGGAAAGGAGCAAAATCAATTTTGTGATGTAATTGCATTTAGAGGGAGAAAGAGAACGAAAAAGTCAGATTACTAATATACAGGAAATACATGTATGTGTATTCCCTCTTACCATAAATACTGACATTTTATTTATTTGAATTAATCAATGCATAGGAAGCCTACCAAGAATCATTAAAGCACTACGCAGTAAAGGCAAACCAACAACAGAAGGAAATTTTTTAAAAATCAAGTATCAAATTAAATACTTAGCTAAACAGCACTGAAATAACCATCTTACTCAGAAAGAAATCAATTTCCAGTTAGTCAGAGGAGAATGAAAAAAATAAGAGGGTGACAAACAAAATCAAGAGGACAATGCAATGAGCAAGCAAAGACGGGTGCCTTCAAATAAGCTGTACTCCCCAAGCCATGGGGTGAGATGCAGTCAGAGATACACCATCACTTCAATATTTTTGAAGGTGTATGAACCTGTGTGAAACCAGGGGAAATAAACTGAATTGGTTGTGTTCATTTTCCTTCTGATATGGTGCTTTCTTGAAAGCTTTGTTTTCCATTGCTCATCATAAGCAAAGTATGCACTAAATTAAAAGTAATCTCAAAACACCCATGAAAATAAGGCACTAAAATCCAAAGGACCGTAAGAAAAATAAGGTTCTCCTAAAACTGTTTCTTCCAAAAGGTATTTATTTTGTGTTCAAATACAAATGTGTTAATTTTAAAGGATTCATACAGTTTTCTCATTGTTTTGTCCACATAAATAAATGTATGGGTCATGTAGTGTTGTATAACTAATATACCATTCGTCCCTGTAGCAGCAGAAAAGGTGAGAGTGCCACTGATCATCCATACCACTTGACTGCTAATTCACTGCCTTGCTCCATTTTGGACCACTCCAACCATCTCCTTCAAAAAGTAATTTGTTCTAGAGGGTGTCAATATTTACAGCAGTGGATGTGTAAAGTCAACAAAACTGGGTATGTGAGCTTAGTACAAGACGACCTAGCTGATAAGAGTGCTGAAGCACCTCCTTACATTTTAGATGTGTATTTTCTAGAATGGATGCTTTCCTGAATCTTACCTGAAGGAATCCAATATGGATGAGATTCCCCTTGGCCAGCTTGAGATGTTTTATACGTCAACATTTACATGTAAGTTAGTTGTCTAGATCTTTAGGCAATGGAGACTACCAGACATTTGTAGAGCTCAATTCATCTGACATATTTAGACGTCTCCTTTCAGAAGAGGAGAATCACTCCTTAGAAGCATATTTTTGTTGTTTGTTGCCCGTAAAAGGAGTCCAGGCAATTAGCTCTGATAGTCATGCAATGCTAATCCCACCCTGACTAACTGAATGTTAACTAACTGAAAATATAAATGTTCCCATTCCTCTTGACCATCATCATTCCTAAAATACTTTAACATGAATGAGCTGCCTTAGACATGACCTAAATAACATGAATACATGTGTCTACAATCTCTGTATAAACTTGTCCATATTTTCTTTCGGGTGTAAACCTGTTACAGGAAATGAAAGGAAGGCAGCATCTTCTACTCAAAAACTTGCAACTGAAGCCATAGCTTTACACTTTGGTTTGTTAAAACATGTCACGCTGATCCACCTGTTAGGTGTCAGGACAATATTGTCTCTGACATTGAATCCAGTGGATGTGGACCCAATGCCAGCTGTGCCAGGAGGATGGTGGTAATGAGAGTTCAGAAAAGTTGTTGTTGACAGTGAGATGATCTGCAACAGAACTAAACTTGCTCATGGTTTCTGTTGTGGTTGATAACAAAGGAGAAGCAGAGGGAGGGCTCTGGAGGCTTCTAGCAAAGAAAGTAGCAGGCAGATGTGCTGAATGTTGAAGTCCAGTGCAAACACATTTGGGTCAGGAAAAGTATAAAGCAAAAAAATAAAAAAGGAGAGAGAAAAGCCTTGAAGATCTAGGTCAGCAGGTTCCTATTTTCCTGAGACTGTGGAAAACAACAATAGACCCTAATTTCTCCCCCTTACTCCGTCTCCTTACAGGTGGTCAATGCAGCTAATCATATAAGTGTGCACACAAACAACAAGTATATATTGAAACCTCACCTTTTATTCTACCCTGAATTTGCTTTTCTTCCTTTCACTTACAAATAGAATAAAGACAGGATATTATATCAAACTGGACAGTACTGTGACAGTACACAACCTAATACTTCCAAATTCTACTTTTATACCATTTATAGTTTCATTTTCTCTGTGATGATGAACTACAGGACTTGGTTTAGACTCTCAAAAGTAAGAGCCTCATTAATGTAGGCTGTGATTCTTCTCACATCTTATAAATTAAGTAATTTGCTGATAATTTCACTGCTGTTATTCATTAATTCTGAGGAGTACTTAGCAGGGTGAGTTCTGAAAAGATTCTGAGTTGGTGGAGAGGATGGTGATGGCTTTTCAGCAAATGTTCCTCTTTTCTCTGAACCAGTGACTTCAAAGGTATCTAGAAGCAGTGACTGGCTGGCAAAAGCACGTCAAAACCTTTGTGTCCTGGAAACTTCTTTTTATTAAAAATGCCCTGTCAAACTACACTTGTCTATACCTCCTCCCTTATATAAACCAGTTTTTTTGGCATAAAACCTGTCTGGAATTTTTCAGTCTTTCAGGAGTGTCTCCGGAGTATCAGGAGCTCTGATTGGACTAGAGCGACTAATGCCTGAAAGTGCTATTAAGTAAATTAGTAGAAGAAAAATAAATTCCATGCAGTCCCCAAGATGGATTTTTCATAGACCTTACTTACTATTGTTCAGTTTTAACAGCAAATGGCAAATAGTGTCTTTTTTTTTTTAAGATGTTTAGATAATATAACACACAATTTGTATACAATGAATATGTACATAAATATACAGTATTTAAAAGATCCAGAATGGTCCTGATTGAATTCTAATTTGAGTATGTATGTTCCATCTACCAAAAACTCTCCTGCAATCTCAGCTCCATGTTCTGATTGACCTATTAACATTATTGCTCATTGTTTCAAATTTGTTACATCCTGCTTTCTGCTGCATTCTGCTACAGGGCTGATTACCATGGAGGTTGCTACTGAGGCCCCTCCTCTTCTGTAATTTAGCAACTGTTCCTCCTTTTTGTGTCACTAATGAAGCGATTTGGCACTGTAACATTTGGATGCCAATGTTCTCTCCGATGATCAACTTATCCCTTGACCACATCAGTTTTGAACAGCAGTCAGCCATGGAAACTAAAGATTCAGTAAGTAATTTTCCTTAAGGTTCTGCTGCTAAGTGTACTAAGTGTAAGTCCCTTTTTTTTTTCAACTGGGACAACTTTTTAGAATTCAGCTTTGTGCCTACCAGTGCTTCAGAATGTTAATAAGAGGGAGTTGTTCCCAAGAGAATCTGACTTGTTAGTCCAGTTCAGACTATCCTTTATTTGTTTGGACCCTGCTGAATACGATGCCAGTGTGACTTCCAACACACTAGTCTAGTGGTTAAAGCACTTAACCAGGTTATACAATAATCCTGGTCTTAAAGTACTTGCCCGGGGTGAAGCAGCCAGATCCTAGGTGCACCTCAGCCTGCAGTATCACCCTAAGGTGATCCTCCACTCTGTAGATCTATGTTTAGTGTGCATGTTCACACCTTTCCATCTGAAGCTGATCTGAAGGACACAATTAGGGCATGCATATCTAAAAATTCCTACCCTCAGACAGAGAGGGCTGTGGAATACCTGGTCATCTTCAACAAATCCAGTTGGCAGCTGATCACAAGCAGTGCTCCCCAGAGCTAAGTATTGGGGTCAGTCCTGTTTAATATCTTTATCAATTATCTGGGCAAGGAGATTGAGTGCACCCTCAGTATGTTTGCGGAAGACACCAAGTTGGGTGGGAGTGTTGATCTGCATGAGGGTAGGAAGGCTCTGCAGAGGGATCTGGACAGGCTGGATCGATGGGCCAAGGCCAGTTATATGAAGTTTAACAAGGCCAAGTGCTGGGTCCTGCACTTGGGTCCCAACAACCCCATGCAACACTACAGGCTTGGGGAAGAGTGGCTGGAAAGCTGTCCAGAGGAAAAGGACCTGGGGTTGTTGATCGACAACTGGCTAAACATGAGGCAGCAGTGTGCAAGGGTGGCTAGGACGGCCAATAGCATCCTGGCTTGTATCAGGAATAGTGTGGCCAGCAGGAGCAGGGAAGGCATCATGCCCCTGTACTCGGCACTGGTGAGGCTGCACCTCAAATACTGTGTTCAGTTTTGGGCCACTCAGTACAAGAAGAACATTGAGGTGTTGGAGCGTGTCCAGAGAAGGGCCAGGAAGCTGGCAAAGGGTCTGAAGAGCAGGTCTTCTGAGGAGCAGCTGAGGGAACTGGGGTTGTTTATCCTGGAGAAAAGGAGGCTGAGGGGAGACCTTATTGCTCTCTACAACTACCTGAAAGGAGGTTGTAGTGAGATGGGTGTTGGTCTCTTCTCCCTAGTAACTTGTTATAGGATGAAAGGAAATTATCTCAAGTTGAGCCAGGGGTGGTTTAGTTTGGATATTAGGAAAAAATTATTTATGGAAAGAGTGTTCAGGCATTGGAAGAGGCTGCCCAGGGAGGTGGTAGAGTCACCATCCCTGGAGGTATTTAAAAGACATGTAAATGTGGTGCTTAGGGACATGGTTTAGTGGTGGACTTTGCAGTGCTAAGGTAATGGTTGGACTCGATGATCTTAAAGGTCTTTTCCAACCTAAATGAGTGTATGGTTCCATGCTTAAGAGCCCTAAACACCCAATTTTGTCACTGATAGAAGCTCTGATGTATAACTACTTAAGAGAAAGCAGTTTAAGTATATATTTTCCCCTAGTTACCCCTTTCCTACTCATTGCCATCAATGTCACAGAAATCAGCATGCAGTTTCCTCTGAATCCCTCAATAGGTATATAATTATTTTTCTTTGGCCACTGTCCAGGCCAGAGCAGGACACCTTACTGAGCCTTCTGATAATCAAGCATCTTTATTGACTGTCTGTCCTAGTGACATGGCAGAGGATCAGTAGCTCTTCTTTTGGTACTTCTACGTCTTATGGTGTCACACCTTTCAGATCTGGAAAGGGTATCTCAGGTAGGCTGAGTGTCAGAAACTGAAACAGAAATGTAGGAAGGTAACTGGTACCTCTAGTGCTTTAAAGCTCCTGATGGACTTTCCTTCCATGCAACTGTTTTGGCCACAGACATACAGGAAGAGTCTGGCATTCATAAATTATGTTAGAGTCAATCCTTTAAAATGAAGAGCAGCATGTCATGAGGTGGGGACCAGACTTGGCATTGCCAGGTGGGAGACTTGTCTCTGATTGCTTGATTAGAGGAGGAAGGCTTAGGGAGGAAAGAGGAATGAGGACAATAGTAACATAGCTAACAGCAAAGTTCTTTGATGAGCTCCCCCATGTGTTCCAAGATCCTTCTTAATTTTAATTAAAATGTGACCTAGCAGCAACCCTGAGTACTTCCCAGTTCAGGGGTTAATTAGAACATGAGTCTCAGATGCCAGGGCAGGAGTGGAACATCAGCCAAAGAAGTGCCAGCTGCCCCCTCAGAGTGCGCCACCTGCTTTAGTGCTTCTGACCCATGCCAAGGAACCAGCTTGCTTGCTGGTTTCTCATTTCTTCACTTCTCTCTTTTTCTTAACATGGCTAAATTTGGAATTATTTAAAATGTCTTCTATATTTTTATTTTTCAGAAAGACAGGCAGTGCAGAAAGCTGCTAGCATGTTGGAGCTAAAAAGGTCATTAGCAGCAGAGATGTACAGAGGCTTTAGGGAGAATTTCTGTATCTCTTGTGCCATCCTACCCACGTCTCATCCTTAATCTTTCCCTCTTTCAGCTTGGAAGAGCACACACTAGCTTACTGTAGCCTAATAGTTTTCCTTTCTAGTCCCTTCTCTTTCTCCTTTGTGCTTTCAGTAGATTCAAGGATCAAGGCCTAGATATTTCTTTTAGGTTGTTGAACTTTACTGAATAAGAACAAAAATGAACAAAGCCAACATGTTTTTCATAAGTGATAGCCAACAGAAAACTTCCTCTGGCAGAAAAGTTCAAAGGCTGTGTTTTCTGCAGCAGAGAAGCCTGACTTTGCTATCATGGCTTTCTGGATAAATCTTTTGTACTATTGGGACAGAAAAAGTAGCTGTGAGTGAGTTTGCAGCCAAATCCTTCATTTAAAGACAATTTTGGTGGTTGTTTTGTGCAAGTGTGTCTGGAATGGCTGCGGTTGGATAGAGGGGAAAGAGTAAAGGAAGGAAGAAGAGGGAGAAGAAGGGAAAGATGGAAGAAATCGAAGAGAAAATCAAAGAGAAATGGTAAAGGACTAACAGTAGGAAAGAAGGTGAGAGAGAAAGAAATGAGAAAATACAGACATGAGGAATGGGGTATTTCATGTCTGCTTTGATTTATCTTCATACAAAAATAAATCTAGTCCCTTCTTTTTCCTAAGCCAGTTCTTCCAACTTATTTCTGAGGCACGAAAAAATAGTTCTTCATCTTTCCAGGTAAAAATTTACCACTAGTTCATATTGTGACGTTGAAAAGGTTAGTCTGGCTGGTGTCTTCAGATTCTTTTCAATGTGTTCTAGAAGCTAGTCAATGTTTATTTTGTTTTTCTTTCTCTCACTGCCTAATGCCAGAGGTTTTCAACATCCAACAGGTCTTCTCTGGAGCAGATATGGGTAATTCAGGTCCTGAGTCAGCAAGTTTATAGACTTAATGCATACGCTCAGATTCACCCCTTGCAGCAAAACCCTGAAACTCCGTAGGTTATCTGCTGCTGAATCAGAGACACACATCTCCATGAGGCATACCAGAAGTTCAAATTATTCACATCAGTGTACATTATTTTGTATGTGTCAGCATGGAAATATACATGTTAAAAAAAAAAAAAAACACCACACAAAAAAATCTCCCAGCTTTGTGTCAAGAATGCAAATGATCCTGGAGAGATTTATTTAACAGAATATGTACTCTAATATTTCTCCTTTTGAAACTACATGGGGAAAGTGGAGTAGAAAAAACATCCCTGCTGGTATAGTTCTGCCCCTTCTTAAATCTGTAGTAAAATCTACCCTGACCTCAATAGGAGTTATGGAAGCAACACAAAATCTCTTTGAGAATTTCACCTGAAAGGACAGATCTGCAAGGGATTTTAGTTAAATGTCACAGCACCTATCCAAAAGGTACGCCTTTGCAGTAGAACCTGCAGTCCTGAGTCAGATGTCTGTTTCCTTGCAAATCATACAGGAAAGACGGAAGGACACACTGAGCAAAGGAGCACTTTAGGAAATGTTGAGATTAAGCACATGCCTTAAACCTTCTCCTTACTCTGCAACTTATTTTTGGATTCAAGTCAATGCCTTCTTCCACTTGGGATTCATGATTCTAAAGCCCTGAGTTACAATGTTTTATTCCCTAATGAAAGGGGTTTCCTTTTCTAGCTTTTGGATAACAAAGGACCAGAGAAATGCACATCTAGTTTTCTGTGCCACGTGGAACTACAATCTCCCACCTCCCAGAGGAGTGCTCGTTCTCCCTAGCCAGAGCTTTCCTGGATAATTAAGTAATCACTGCAACAGAAAGAAAGTGAGAAGTACTTGATAGTCACCCCCCCCCTCCCCCCCGAGAAAGAAGAAGCTGGGTTCCAGTTCGTGAACCAGTGTATGTATTTAATACTAAGTAATCATTACAGCAGTGACTGGAATCCAGATTTCCCTTTTTCCCAGGTGACTGCCTTAAGTACCAGACTCCTTCTGTCTTCTGAGAAGCTTGTTCTTTCAGTACCTTAATGAATATTTAATCACTCTCTGTGAAGTGGAACATCACATCTCACAAGGAGAGGCTGTGAGCAGCCAACCCCAGAAAATCTACTAGCCTGATGCTTAGAACATTTTGGTGAGAGATGAAGTTTCAAATCCCTAACAAAATAGAATTAATTGAATCAGAGTTTTCTGCCACAAATGAAAATGAGTTCAGACTTAACTTAAAGCATATGCTCTATTCTACTTTTGTGCAACAAGCCCTGAAGGACTTGGCATCCCCCATTCATCTACAGGGTCACAGAACTCTGCAAGGTATATCAGGAGTTAAAACTATTCATATCGTATTGCATATGCAATAAATGTGTTGGATAAAATAACTTAACATCCAAAAACTGTATAGGCATGTGCTACGCATCTAGCAGATCAGGATTTAGGTAATTATCAGACTGTCCAGAAGCAGACTTTAGACTCTTGGATAATTTTAATAATGAAACACTGGCTGCTTGGGCACAGACTCAAGGAAGTATATCATCTCCTAATCCCTTTTTAGGAGTTAGGAAAATTAAGAACATTAATTAGGCAGTCACAGACTGCCTAAATTGGGTGCTTAGGCTTCCTAATTGATTAGTGGAGACAGCTAGGCACTAAAGAGCAGTCCAGAGAGTTTACCTGCTGGGAGCAGACTCACTTAAAGATAGCTGTTATGAAACATTAGCCACAGAATATAGCTACATCACTGCCTCCCTCCGAAGTTTAGGCATTGACATTAGGAACTTAATCCAGTTGCCTATACAGAGGCATCTAAAGCTGTATGAGATATTGCCCGGTAGCCCTCCGGTTGCACTTTAGCTGACACTCCAGAGGAATGAAGGTCTCAGATCCTGTGCCATGCCCACCAGCTCCACAGACAGATAAACCTAAGGTATTTCAAACAGCACTAGGGGCTTATACATGGACAGCTGAACCAAAACTTGAGTAAAAGATTTAACACCAGACTGTAGCAATGTAAATTTAGGAATCTGTATGTATGTGTCTACCAGTAAACTAGTTTTCTAAGTGGATGGAGATCATGGGTATGATCTCTACACGAGACGTGGGTGTCCCTTTGGATCTGTGGAATATTCAAGAGCCCATATCTTGAATAAACTAGAGTTTCTGAGATAGTACTTGGAGCCAACAAGTGGAGAAGTAAATCTGGCCTTTAGCCTATATAAACAGGAGAGGACTCTCTCTATGCAGAAACTATGCAGATGACCTAATACAGCAGGAGTACAGTGTACTTAGCTGAGGATAGCCTTCTGAAAGAGCAGGTTGCATGTGACAGTGATGACTCCAATCAGTTACAATGGAGTAACATCTCACAACAGAATATTTGTAGGACCAGAAGGAAGGCAGACCTAAGGAACTATGGCTCAAGCCTAGCGGTTAGGCTTCTCTGCTGGAAGAAAGGAAACTAAGAAAATGAACCGGACAATATTTTTAGGAAAATGTGTGTTCTATTTTGTTGTAGGTAGTTATTGAGTAACATTCATAAACAATACCAAAAGAAGAGACCAGACTTTGAAGAATTCCCAGAAAGGAACCCACCTACAGCGGGTTTCTCAGACTACTGAGCGTTACACAGTTATCAATTTCTAATGGGAGAGAACACAAGACCTTTAATCCCTGCTGGCCCAACAGTGTCATAAAGAGGATATTCCTTCGGATGGAGGAGGTGATGTTCAAGTCATCTCAAGCTGCAACATGTCCTGAACTCAAATCTTGAACAGGTATCGTAATGGTCAGGCTTTCTTAGAGAAAACAGCAGGATCAACTCCAGCTGTGTTTTAATAAACATTCTTGAAACCTGTAAAACAATAAGTCCTCTTTTTTCGATGGTCTAGCACCAAAACACTGTTTTCTTTGGAGCTGAAGATCTATCTCCTAAATCCTGATTTAGTTGCCCAGCTTCCCAATGAAATTCAGAGGATGAATAGGAGTTAGGAACCAAATTATTTTGTGGACCTTCCAGGATGAAGTGGTAGCTGACCAGAAGGATAGATCATTAGGTTTTGGGCTTTGATTCAGCTCACCTATCTTTACTGCTGTAGCATAGATATCCATGACTAGGATAGTCACTCTACATTTCCTTCACCATTGACAAAGGCATCTTCAAGGGTGCAAGTCATCTCTCCATAAAATCAATGTCTAAAGCAGGTCAGCTAGGGACTCCTTCTCCTAAATATAGTGTCTAGTGCCATTCCAGATACCACAAGAGATTATGCCTGAGCTCAGCTGTAATTTGGGAAGTCAAGTATATAGATCCTGTTTGGTATCTGCCAGTCCAACACACAATGAACTCCTAACCCAATGAACAGAATCACCTATCACTACTCTGTCCAAGACTTCCACATCACCACTTGTGAAAGACAATTGGAATAGTGACATTTTTAGCAGTACCTAGCATTACTAAAGAAGGACCATTCCTATAAAAAATAAAGCTATCTTTATTTCATTATAAACCATTTTACAGTTAAACACTTAAAATCTAGTTCTTAGTAATTTTGAAATATAAGTGTCCTACAAAGCTGTTTTGAAAGGGAAACAAAATCATCTGTATACTCATTAAGTATTAATATTGAAATGTAAACCGTATAAACATAGTTCTACCTTAAGCCAACAATGTTGTACTTTTTTCATCTTTGTGTTAAATATACAACATTATTATGAATAAACAACTACTATAAATATTTTACTGCAAACTGGTTATAAAATAGTATCATTTATAGTCATATTATTTTCTCATACCTGTTAAAATAAGTAGAAATAAAAATGTATATTATACATAAAAGTGATACATGAAGGAATTTTAACAATAAATAGCTCAAAGTTAAGGCCTATATGTTGTATCTTTCTTGTTTAATATGAATGTTGATTATATAGGCAAAGTAAGGTAAAAGATATCCCTTATTACTCCTTTCCTTGTTTCTAAGAGCGTGGTGTTTATAAATACTGTGATGAGAAGGAACATGTTCTTGTTTTGAAACTTTAACTCCTCTTAAAATTGTTTGTTTCTGAAGATGTTGTCGTTGGTTTTGTTATGAAAACTCTTAATGTCCTTTCTATCCATACATACTAAATATTTTTTACAAATAGTATGATTCAGCCAATAGTCATTATAATTCTTGTTTACAACAGCAGTTTGTCAGGGGTTAATAAATGCTCATCTATAACTTCTACCCTCTCCAACCTGTTTGTTGCTCAAGAGCCTGAATACGTAGGCTTCCCAGCTTCCAACAGAGCTACTGAACTGGAAATCTTGTCCAAGAGAGGAAGCAAATTTTGCCTTTAAATTTTCTCCACTGAAGCTGTTTTGATATTGTTCCTCTCCCAAACAAACCTGTTCAAGACCCTCTACTGCTTCTGGCTCCTGGAGCCATATGAATACACATGTATGTATATTTGTGTATGCATAGAGTATGACACGTGTTGTACAATATAATCCTGTCTGCATTTTTCCAGTCAGATGACTATTGAAATCACATCAATATTTTACAGGAGGGAAAGCATTAACTGTCCCTAGCTGTAACCCTCTGAAAATGAAGAGAAATAGGTACCTCCAAGGAGGTACCTACCTCAGGATGTAGGATTCATCATCCTATACGAGATACATGTTTGGGGATGGACTGAATACCCGTGAGAGGTTTACCTCTTTACATTCACTCCAAGGAGACCTTGAACAAGCAGTTCAGGTTCAATGTCTTCTTTTTTAATGTCTAAAGCGAGCTGAAGGGAATCCCACCTTAATTTATTGCTCTGGACCAAAGGAAGATATCAGTATAGCTGAATCTACATAAAAGGAATTTATTACATCCATGTAGCTAGTGTAGTATAACTTTGGGGAGTAATACTGCCCTCACAACCACTGTCCGTTGTTGCTTTCTCACCACCTCACTGTGAGAGCTACCTATCACAGCTACCTATCTCAGCTACTTTTACTTTCCTAAATTATTTCCATGCCAGGAAATCCCTCTGACTCTCAGACCCAAAGGCACAGCACCATGCTGACCAGGACCAGCATCCTCACTTTGGCATTGTGCACACTACATAGCACTTGGCCCTTGATCTTACCTAGGCTGTCTGCTGCGTTCATGTAGCCATAAGTCAAGCTCTGTAGTGAGAGTGGGAGAGGAAGGGAAGGCAGACTGTGTTTAAAATATCTGAAAAGACATGAGGGATGCCCACTGGAGTAATTTTTAAGGGCAGAGTAAGTAATAAAAATTAAAAACCAGCTGAAGATATAGTCTTACAAAATACATTTTGCTATTGACTGCAGGAGCAACAGGACACTTCCTCCTTTTATCCACCTTTTCTCTCTGCCTAAAGGCAAAGAAGTCAGGCTGGATCTCTGAAACAGCAATGAAAACTTCTAGCACATCAAGCCCAACCTACCAATCTGCTGTTGTTGCTTTCACATGAATGACAATAAAGTCATTCCCATGTTCATGTATCTGCAGCCAGAAAAAAATTCCTGAGTGAACAGACTCCCTATATTCCCAAGATCTTTTGACACATATCTGAAAGCCATGTAGATCTGGGCCATAAAGGATGAGGTGAGGATGTATAGCTCTCCAAGGCTGGTTAGCTAGCTGAGGCTTGCTGTCTGTGCTAAAGCCATTGGAAAGGATAGGCACCTCCAGAGAGCTATTTGGCTCAGCTACCATAGTAAACTGTCTTCAAATGAAATAACTCTCCATTCAGAAATGCCTACCTCTGTATTCATGGACAATAGCAGAAGTCTAGCTGTTAGCTTAGACTAGACAACTTTCTTTTATGGGTAAAGGTAGCTGAGATGAACATACAGCTAGCTCACTGACCATTTTTTTTTTTTGTCACAAAGTTCCCTCTGTGTTGACTGATAAATATAGAGCTGCCACCCAGCATGACAGATGTGCATATGAAATCAGTCAACGCATGAATTCCATCAGATTCACATTTGGGTGGTTAATTATAGCAGGTACCTTGGGGTCTCCCACCTGCAAATGCCTTAGTAGCGGTGGTAATCACATTTACTCTGATAGTAAGAAAACTTACCGAGTCACATACAAAGCACTGTGCAGAGTAGTGCCCAACCTAAGAGACACAACGCAGGATAAAGAAGAACAGTAAAAGACATAGACAAAAGGGTACGTGGGATGACAGCAAATACAATGTTTCCTCTATAAAGAAGCGAGAGGTGGGATAGGAGGACTGAGCTGAGGTAAATGAAGTAAGATACATGGAAAAACATGGTTAGCTGAAGGGACTGAAGTTCAGACAGGGTGAGAGGGATGATTTCTTTATATCATATCTAGGCAGTATCACAGAAACCTTTTCCTTGGGATCAGTGGGCATTCCAAGTCTATGTGCTGCTTTTAAGCTGAATATGGAGGAAAACTTCAGCTTGGTGGTGTTGATTAGTGCGCACTAGAGATTGTGCGGAGACCACCAAGCTCATTTCAGGTCAGATTATGGAATGTACTAAAATTGAGGTCGTCAAGTTGAAAGGCTAGTTTTTTATCCACTAAGCTAAAGAAATAATTTTTTTTTTTCTACCGAGCAACTGTGAAAGGAAAGATTGTGCAATGACTAGAAGTACACTGTAAATATCAGGGTTACCAAAAGTCACAGAGAAACCTTTCAAATAATCTGAAGTGGTGATAGAAAGAGTAATACAGCGGATTTGTATTGATGCAACAATCATTAACTCTACACCTTCACTTCCATTTGCATTAAAGACGCAGCTGACTCTCTTTTTGTGGTGTTCATTGATTTTCCCTACCAAAACTGTTTGGCAGGTTGGCAAGTTTCTATATGTACACAAGTGCCTATGTGTGTGCATGTACGTGTTTAAGCATGTACGTTGGGAAACATATTTAATAGTTTCAGTTCCTTATGCTACAAAATAGTGCACATATATTATTCAAATATTTTAAATATGCACTATAAAAGGCCGCTCAGAGCTGCTCAATTATGTGAATCCAAATCCTGCCACTTTAGCAGCTGCTAAGGCCTATTACTTTGGGCAGTCCTAAGGACTGAGTAGGGAATGAGTTAAACATGCAGAATCTGACCCAAACTGTTATTTCCACAAATCACTGTGAACTACTATTTGTGTTTTCAGTCTTATGCAGAGGCTGTTGTCACTTCTATCTCTCATATATTCCGTGCTTTGTCCTATCCTTTATAGATGAGCCCTTATAAAGCTAGGGATCATTGGAATGCCTGACTCCATTATCCACATAAACCAGCAACTATTCACATCATTTTTCAGAGACAAAGATTTGAAATTCTGTACTGGGCAGGCAATTTTAACTGGAAAACTGGAAAAGGCTATTTAATACTGAAATGAGCAATCAGGAGGCAAGTGACTGAGAATCATTAGGTTAAGAAAAAATAAACAGGAAACAAGTAACTGAAAAAGCAAGGATAAAATTAAACAGTAATGATGATTTATAGTAAGATACTCTGAGACATGACAGAAGTCTCAGTACACCAAAAGGAAAATCTTGTTTGCTCAAATTATTTGTTTCTTCTGTCTAATGAATGTAATTCTAATATACAAGTGATAACACTGGCATTTCTTTGAAATGTTGATTCAGTTTAATTATGAAAATCACCAAGGTATTTTCTGGCTGCTGCATCACTCCCTGTACTAAGATTAATCACATCAACATCATTCATTTAATCTTCAAAGAGGAAGCAGTTGTCCACAAAAGCCTTCAAATAGCTTCATTAGTTCAATTTTTCAAACTCAAACACTTAGCTGGCAGCATATGATTGAGAGTAAGGAAGGTCATTATATTCATCTGTTTCCTAATCCAATTTAATTTTTTTAAGGTTTTGAAATTTTTTTGTAGATATGTATAAGCTCCACATTCTTGTCCTTTGTTTTGGACAACCAAACCATACGCAGTTCAAATACAGACAGAATAGTCAGTGGCTAGCGTGATTTACTCAGTTTGCAACAGGATGAATTTGAACCAGAATATGCTCCTCTCCTGAGCCTGGCACCGATTTAACATACAGATTGTTTTTGTCACCAATCGCAAGCATAAAAGACCTTAAGATGTGTTTACTTAAACATGCAAACAGGGTTAAAAAGGTGAGACACAGAGCAATGTGCCTAATGTTTTCAATGCCAGGCTGAGACCTATTAACAATGTTTTAGAGAGTAAAAATAAGTCCAGCCTCTCCCCATTATTAATATTTAATTACATGCTAAGAGCATCATCCTCTTCAGACTCCCATGGACGCTGAAAAGACCTTCCTTTGCTTTACATTACTTAAAAACTTCTCTAGCACAACCCTGTGCATATTCAGAAAACCATGATACCCAACATCCAGGTAGCTGATATTATGGCACAGTCTTCGAGCAGCTTAATTTTTTTAAAAAATACAGCATTGCAACCCAACATATTCACACCGAGTGCGGCAGCTCACTACCAAGATCACGATGACAACCTGGTCAGACACAATTATCCTACCTGCATAGCACTAAAATAGACACTGATCAAAATGTGCTTAGTTCTATTACTGAAAGCTGAAGATGCCGGGTTTAGTTTTGAAGCTTTAAAAACCTAAGACTTTATTAAAGTTTGTGCTAACATATTTGCCTGCAGCTGTCAGTGGATTGTGCAAAAATCAATCAGAAAAGGGGAAGCCTTGAGATGTCAGGCAGCAAACGTGTTTTTTTTTTTTAAATAAACCACCTAAAGGAATTAAAATTTTCCTTCCATTTAATTTTAGGTGAGGAGAAAAATCAGGTTTATATTCAACAAAAAAACTTGGGCAAAAATTTACAAAAATGGATCTTAAGGCTCTGGTGAATTGCCGTGATTGCAAATGTGCCTATCATACAGAGGCTCACCGAAAGAAAGATGTGTTTGAACCACAAAGGTGTTTGTTTTATTAACTAATGGATTTAGTTTAGAGAGAGGAGCATGGGATAGTTCCACAGCTACAAAGCTATGTGCTTTGGTTGTCCCTCTATCTCCTGTAACTATTTCCGTTCCTTTCCCTGGATCATAAACAGCATTCATGCTCCATCCTTGGTTCACAGTGCTAACTAAAATCAATTGCTGTATGAAAGAACAGCATAAAACATAGACTCCATGTGATTCTCAATCTGACCGCTCAAACAGTGTATAGGTGAGGCTTTTGTAACCAAGGGTCCCCAGCACAAGCAAGGATTTCCTTTGTGCTTGTACTTGGGGGGAAAAAAAAAGGAAAATCAATATTCTCAAAAGCAGTTGTAGCTAATACCCCACTTACACCTTTTTGTTGATAAGACTTCTCCAACTCCGGTGTAGGAGGAAAAACATAGGCTGGTGCAATATTTAGTTGTGGCCTAAAAAATTAAAGCATATCACAAGATGAGTTTACATGCAGGCTTCTGTCCTTGCACCGATCTGCAAAATCCAGTGGACTATTTTTCTCCTTGTGAGCTCTTTGCCTAAGGAAGAGTCATGCTGGGGCACTCCTTGCTCCTGACGAGAGACTGAACAATAGTCATGGAAATCATTTCATTTGGGGCAGAGGTCAGGATGCGATAATGGACCAACGTAGCGGGAAAGTCACAGCAGCTGGAATAGTTACCATAGCTGAGGTGACACAGGAGCCACAAGAGTTTGCCTCTACTGGTATTTAGAAGGCATTTGTCACCTGCATATTTTAAGCCCTGTTGATATCCCGTCCGTAGTTCAAGGTGTTAGACTCCATATATGTTTATTGTCATTCCAGTATATCAGAACTTTCCTTGCAGGAGCTGAGGGCTTCTCTGGAGGATATTTCTTAAGAAAACCAGCAAGTCTGTAGTTGGAGAACCTGCACTTTTTAAAACCTTTCCGTGAATTGTTTTCAGATCCTGTCACTGGATCTTGGCTGTATGAGGCCACATCATTTCAAACTGTGAACAACAGAGGGAATGATCAGGCTCATCCTGCAATTTGTCCCACTTCACTGGAATACTTAGAAATCGTTATGCAAAGTAAGCTCATTTCTGCTTCTACCTTCCCTCTGCAGTGGCAGAGAGGGTGGTGGTGAGGGGAAGCTATTCTACTGTGCACTTTGGAACAGGAGTCTTTTAAAAAACAACAGCTGCGTATCCCTGGAATCGTTCCATCCACAGAGTCATCTACCCTCATAGTTCAGTACTAAAATTAGTATGTCTCTAATAACTTAGACTTACAGGGCTATACTCCTTGGGTGACGTTTAGGCTCTATCCTTCACTCCTCCTTTTTATTGAATAGTGTTATCCCCGGCAGTCCCAAAGCTTCTGGGTCTCAATCAGGCCTTGGTAGAAAGAAAATTCTTCAGGCAGGTCTTGCTGTGACGAATGTGAGTATTATATGCTGCTGTTCCTTACTTTTCTCCTCAAACCTCAGTTTCCCCTAATTACACTCTACTTCTCTGAAAACTATGAATTATATAATGAGCGTAACCAAGACGTATGCTGCAAGTACAGCTTCAGTTATTAGGCAAAGATACGAAAATAAAGCTAATCACAGGGAAAGCATTTTCAATTAATCTGCCTCACACCGTCCATTTACAAGGCATTCATTTACGTTGGTTGCTTTTAATTTTAACAACAAATGAACTTTAGTTTTTGAAGTAGGGATAGGTCCCTGAGTAAGTGACAATGTGCAGAATGAATGAAGAATCAAGTAAGGAGATATTTATGTCTGAAAAGTAAGAGAGAAATAATCTGTAACCCATAAAGGCGACAACAAATACAAATATATTTAGATCGTCACTAAAAACAAATTGGGATTCACCCCTCCAAGGGTCGTGCTCTGCTTTTTCTTGTATTAACAATACCTAAGTTTTCAATCAAAACTGGTACCAAGTGAAAAAAACCTTCTTCACAGAGCATGAAGAAGTAGAGATTCACCTTTCTGACCACCTTCTTTCCTGTCTTCTATATATCCTCATAAAATATTTACTCTGCTTCTGAATGACCACTCTGATTATCCTTAGACTCCTTTTCAGGTTCCCTGATGATGTCATGGAAATGTTAAACCCATTATGCTAAGCTAGGACCTCCATCTCCTGCGACCTCTTGGCACTAGCTTCTAAGGACAGCATGATACTTTTACATAAAAGTTAGTCTCCCTTCGGGTCATCGATAAATGGACTGATAATACATCGGGACTTCAATCAACACCGGTAAAATTTAAGCAAGGCCCGTAAAAAGTCCAAATCCGTTTTGTGTTTACAATAAAGTGATTAAAACGTCTGTTAAAAGGTACAACCCTTTTCTGTTGGAAAATAAACATTTGTATTATTTCATGGGTCCACCCCATAGGTACTACATGACATTCCTTTTCATTAAGCTATTAGGGAAGTGATTAGTGACTAGCACCCTGCTCTAATTATCTTTAATGTAACGGTTCAAATTGATCATGCATAATGCAATTAGAAATCATAATTAAATTAATTTATATTGATTTAAGCCTTTATAAGTTGTTAATAACTATAGCCAATTACATTAATTCCTACAAGCCAACGTTAATATTTTCAGTACGCTGGAATATTTCACTCCCCCCCCCCCCACTTCTTCCTTGGGTCGGGTGGGTCACGAAGGAGTTGGCGGGGAGTAGCTACCGGGGGAGGCTGCGTGGCAAGTGTCCCAGGAGCCGGGGGGCTCCGGCTCGGCAGGCATGGTCCCTGGTGGTCCCGGCACGAGTGGGTGCCGGGGGAACGGATCGGTAGCTGACTTGAATGCGGGAATAATGACCGCTGCCCGGGCTGACGGCGGCCCTTCGCATTTCCATGGAGACGAAAAGACCCCGGCAGCAGCCCAACGGGAAAAATCAGGGGATGGGAGACAGGGACGCGAGTGGGGGGTGCTTGCTGGAGGAGACAACCCCACCCCACCCACCCCCAAAAAAAAAATAAGCAGCTGACGGCGGAGGTCCCAGCTGGCCCGGGGAGGGGGTGCGGGCCCGGCCCTCCCCCGCCGCAGGGACGGCCCCCACGCCGGCGGCCCCACGGCCGTGGGGCTTCCCCAGGCAGGGCAGCAGCGTGGCCCGGCGGGACCCGTGGGGGCGAGGGGGACCCGGCCGGACACAGCAGCTCCGCCCAGGGTGGGGGGCGCCCCGGGGCTTGTGTTGATGGCTGAAGCCCGACGGAAGGGTCCCAAATCTCTCCTCTCCTGAGGGTGACCTTATTCCTTCCCAGCCCCCACCCATCCCCCCCAAAGCCAAAAAGCTCCGGCGAAAGTTATCTTCCCCCCACACATACCCCCCGCCAACTGACCCGTGCAGTGTGGCCCCCCTCCTCGAAAGAATTATGCATAACACCCGATTACAGCAGTAAGTCCCCGAGCGCCTGGTGCCACCGGCTACCCAGCGCTCTCAAACGGGTGTCCTTCCATCCCACCTTTGTCTGACACCTTTCAATCAGAAACGGGTGGTCCGGGGTCAAAATAAGTTTTCCAGTCTGAAAGATGCCCGGCTATAATAAAATCTTGCGGGGAGGGCGGGTGTGCGGGGGTTAACAAATCATTTAAGAAAACAATTTATGCTTAAATAATATTTCTTTTAAAATAAAATCGGGGTTTGCAAATCAGGATTTCATTTGAGTGGCATGAATTCTATTATATGTACAATTTAATCACGGGGTATTTAAAATAGACATTTCCATCTAAAATCCAATCAGAAATCAACACAGTACCTCGAGGCATTAAGATGATCATCTCCATTTTGCATTTGTAAACTGGTAGAAATAAATGTGGCTTGTGGATACCAAGAGGTCAAGTACGGCTGCTCAAATATTTTTCTTACAAAATGACGGATTTATTAGACAAATAAGTAGCCCGGCTGATGCAAAACCCCCAGTGATTGAATTTTGACGTTGAGTCAACAACAACTCGAACTACATCAGTGCTCCAAGATTTAGTTATGATGGTAGAGATTACTGAACAAATAGGAGGCAGAAATGAATACAGATTTCCTAGGATCTGCCCCTGGCACCTTCTTCTTGACATTCCCCTCCATATGCTATCCCTATTCACGGTGTATTCTAATTAAAGGACTGGGCTATGTCTTCTAATTTTACAAGAACTTTTAAATAATTAGTCTGGTGTGTGTTAAAAGGGAAAGCTTCAGACATGAGGGGATTTCAGTCCCTTTAGGATGTCTCCCCGGCTTTGCAGTTATCACAGTCCCTTCCGTGAGGAAGGGTGGAAAACGCCTCTGATTTGATTGCAGAAAGATATGAACCCTGGTCAAACTGCCGCGTGCAAACACAGGTTCATTTCCATCCCATTCCAAGAGGGTGGTTTGGTTTTTGTGTTTTGTGTTTTGTGTTTTTTTTTTTTAAGGAGTTTATTATTATTACTATTATTATTCCCCTCTCCCGGTGGAAGAGATGGTGAGGCTCCGGTATTCCTGGGAAAATCTGTCCACGGATCCCAATCGCCTGTGAAACAAGGTTGGGCTGCAGCCTTCACAGTCTCCACAGCGGAATTTTTTCAAGCTGAACCTGCCCCCTCCCTCCTTCTCCCCTCCCTCTCTCCTTCCCCACCCCCCCACCCCCACCCTACAGGTGTATGTATCTAAGAGAGTTTCCCGGCCTGAGCGTTGCCAGCCGGAGCTAGGCAAGCGCTGGAAAGCCTACGTGAGCTGTGGGAAAGCGGTGTTATTCTTGCTTCATTTCTTCAGCGCTTTGGAACGTTGCTTTTACTTGCTAAAAGGGGCGCTTAAATAATTGAGAGTACGTTTAAGCATAAAGCAGTCAGTCTCTACCCTTTTCAGGGGGAAAGGGACTAATCTGCACCTGGTGTGAGAGCCCTGTTTTTTATTTATTCTCTATATTACTTCCACTCCAAGCTGGACCTGATGGCTCCAATTACAGTTGAGCCTTGCGGAATCCATACCCTGCTTTTCGCAGCCCCCTTGCTCTGCTCCCCTCTTCTCCGCAGGTCTAAACTTTTCCTTGGCAGAGAAGAGGGATTTTACCAGGCACCGTTTAGCTGAGATTATAATTATTTTTTTTTTTAAGACAAGCTCCTCAGAATTCCCAAGCTCTCAAAATTCGCCTTCCTTCTATCGCCTCCACTGTATCGCATGCATTTGTGTAGAAAAGAGAAACACGCTGGCTGCCACGGTGATCTGGATTTTTTTTTTTTAAAAGGGACAGCTCGAGAGAAGGATTTTAATGTAGATTTTTCTCCTGTTCAGCATTTGGGAAGAAATTGTTTAATAAGCCGTTTTCCTACGACCTGTTTTCGCTGCCGAGTTTTTACGCCCGGTAGAGGCTTCTCAGAGTATTGCCAAAGTTAATTCCAGATTTATATTTCTGTAACCTACTTAGGATGCAAAAAGGGAAAAAAAAATCCTGTCAAATTAAAGTGAGTCCTCCTGTCTTGCCTGCTCCCAGCAAATAACTTGCAGCACCTAATAAATCCAGATGGAGTTCCTCATATAACCCGGTGCAGAAATAATTATTGTCCTGGCTTGTTTCATGTCAGAGGCCTCTTCGGCTCATCTGTCATGAAACCAATTTCACTTTATTTACATCCATTTGCTAGTTTAATTACTGTGCTGATGAATAGCCTGAAGGAATTAAGTTACGAGTCTTTGGAAACCTAAAACGACAGATATATGGGTTACCTTTTAAATAGAGGAAGGAAATGATGGGTGGTGTGTGCACCAAAATTTAAAGGTAATAAGAGCCTTTCCCTAGCTAGGTGGAAATGCAGAACCAACTGACACTCAGCCTGTGCTTTTACCTCTGTCTTGACGTAAAGTATTGCTTAGAAAGGGTTGGGGTTTTTTTTTCCGGGTTATATGCAATCTGTATGAAAGCAAAGATTCCGGAAGCCGGGTGCCAACTTTAGATCTAAGCACAGATGCACTCATTATGTTTTTTTCCAGCCACCGAAAGGGGAAAAAAGGTCAGAAAATAAGTCTGTCTTAAAGACCGACTTCAAGGCAGCCCATGCGATGTGCCACACAGCACAGTCAGTAGGGTTACTCTCCTGTGCCTGCAGTCGCAGAAATTGGCTTAACCCCTTCTTCCCTCTGACTTGCCTCTCGGTGATACCAACGGGGAATTTCAACCAGTTCGAGGGTCTTGTGTTTTTATGTAAACCTACGAAAAGCAGCGTTTCTCCGTGTGGTCCGTGTCCCTGCTGTAGCACACCTCCTTCCCCTTTCTCCGGGTGTTTTTCAACCATTTCTAGCACGTATGTGCGTGCCGCTTGGCCTGGAGTTCAGGGTACCGGATCTACCCGACCCACACTGCTGCAGGGTCCTGGCACACCGAAGTGGTCCTGTCCTCCCCCTCCTCCACTCCTCAGCAACTTTCCTGAGCCGCTGTAGCACTTTATAATAATCTAGAATTTCAAAACTTTATGCCTGAGCGAAAGGCCAGTGTCTTTAACGTTCCCCCTCATTCGTCATGAAAGAAAATGATAATAATAATAATAATAATAATAATAATTTTATATATATATATATATACAGCAGTCTCGGAATTAGGCTGGGAGTGTTGATTGCCGGCCGGGGCTGTGCCCCGACGGGTCACCTGCGGACTGGCCAACAAGTTCCCGGAGGAGCCCGTGAGAGCACGTTCGTGCTAACCCTGACCAGAAAATCTCCCCAAAACACCCCATTTTCCAAGCAAAGAGCAGAAACCAGACCCGAGAGCCCGTGCGCCTTCTCGGGAGCTACGCCTTGGCGTTAGGTGCATCAGGACCTCTTTATTTGACTGAACGGCAGGAGTTTGGGCGGGCCCGCCGGTCCCGTTTTGAGGGATGCACGAAAGATTCACGACTTTTTCCCCGGCTCCCGGTACTTTTGTGGATCTCCCACAGGTTTAGTCACCGTGGGACCAACCTCCCGCGAAGAAATGACGTGCTGCAATAGGTAACAGGGCACATACAAAAGTGGTTAAGGGCGGTCTGGCTGCGTGTAGGGGAGGTGATGGCTAGAAAAAGCCTTCCCTCCACAAGGAGAAGGCTTGAAGGGGCGGACAGAGATCCCCTTTATCGCACAAGTTGAGCAGCACTTTCAAACCAAACCCTTTACCGGGGGAAACGCGAAACGTTCCCCCTCCCCCTCCCCCTCCCCCTCCCCCCCCAACCCTCGCTATCGGCTGACCCGAGCCGGTTACGCGAGGGTATAAAAGAGCGGATCAAAAGAGAATTACGGCTGTGTGTTCGAGGCACTCCGGGTCTTTATATCTGAGAGAAATGAAAGGAGAAAGTACACAGCAAAATGGGGTGGGGTATTAAAAGCTCCCTTCCACCGCCACCCCCCCCTTCCCCCGCCTCTCTCCTCTTCCCTCTCTCCCCCTTTGATTAATAGATCCATGTGGCTAACGGCCTGACATATGGCGTGCGAAGCAGCTTGAGATGGTACCTCAGGCATACCCTGCGGCCATTAACATATTACAGGCTTCTGTGCAGCCAGACAGACAGACTCCCGCTCTCCGCGCCGCCAGCCCCACGGCCCGCCGGAGCTCTCCGTGGTGCTGAAACGCCGCCGCGCCGCGCCGCGCCGCGCCGCTCCGCCCCGCCTGCGCGCAACCTGCGCGCCCCGCCGCCTGCGCGCAGCCCGCCCCGCCGCTCCGCCTGCGCGCAACTTGCGCGCCCCTCCGCCTGCGCGCAACTTTCCGCCCCGCCTGCGCGCAACCCTCTGCTCCGCCTGCGCGGAAGCCCGCAGGCGCCGCGGCGCCTCCGCCGTAACAGAGTTCAAAAGAGACGCACGCACACACACGTGCGGATTTGAAAGTCCTGTGCCGCTTTCAAGCGAAGGGGTGGCAAAGAGCGGCATCACTCCTAGTCCATAAAACAGGGATTTATCTCGCTCTTTTTTTTTTTTTAATCTAAGGAAAAAAGGTGTTACTATATATAAAACCTCTGCTACGGAGAACACAAAAATTGCCTTGTGTGGCAGCCGGTCCCATTTAAAATGCAGCGCCGGCTTGCAGAGCAGAAAAGACAGCTTTCTGCAAATAAGCTAAAAGTTAGGAAACCCGCATCTATAGCACCTGGCAGTGGGGGAGAGGAGTTACTTCCAGCCCTTTTTGTTTGGAAATGGGGGATTATAGCACACAATACTGTGGCTGAGAAGGCAGCAAAACGTAAGGTTTATTTAATCCATTTCGAGGGTCCTGACAGAAACATAAATCACTCCCTGCACTTTGCCTTTTAGTCTCCTGTAGATAACCGCCCTAGCTCTTGAACTTTGTTCTGGCTGTTTTGTTGGGAAATAAATGCTAAGGCTAGATTAAACGTTTCAGGTAGCTTCGTCTTCTGATTTCAGGAAAATAGTGTTAATAAGGAGCTTTGATGTTGTTTTACTTTCAGACTGTATGCCTTAAGGCAGAAAAAAAACCCGCATAAAGGTAGCTGGGAAAGTAAATTGCCAGAAGCGAAGAGCACCCTCCCTTTCAAAATCCTGTAAGTACTCCTCTCTCCTACATCAAACCGACCCTATGCAGAGCAGCGCTAGTCGGTTTGAGATTTCCTGCCTTTCGCAAACATCGCTCGTTTCAACGCGCACAGGGCGATGTGTGCGCCTGTGTTTCCCTGTGTGCACGCTGGTATTACCAGTTGTTAATGAAACTGAAGATTATAGGGGGAAATACGAAAAGGCTCATTGCAATAGCTGCTTGCTTTTTTCCTTTTTTTTTTTTTTTTTTTTTTTTGTGTGTCCCTAATAAGAATATAAAAATCCCGTGGGGAAAAGAATCCTAGAGATTTGCAGCGGGGAGTGAAGCCGATGCAATGTGAGCGGAGAACTGTAGACCTCCACCACGCTGAAGGAGCCCAGAATAAAAGTTTGTCACACTGTACATTTGGGGGTCTTCCTAGCTATTCCGCCAGCGGCCTCCCCCCCCGTTCTTTCGGGAGCCCGGCACATCACGCCTTGCAGATTCCTCGCACATAATCAATACATTTTGCATAACGCGAGCCTCCCTCGCACGCTCTCCCTTTCTTGCTGCCTCTCTCTCTCTCTGTTTCTGCAGGTGAACGGGGTTTCTAGAGGGGGGCTTTGCTTTTAAGAAATTAGCGCCGACGATAGAGAGCCTCCAAAGCAAGGCTCGCGCGGTAGCTGGTGCTAATCACTGCTTCCTCCTCGGGTCAGAAATCGCGCTGGAGCCCACCGCAGCAACCTTTCAAGCACGCGGTTCGGTTTCAGACAGACACAGCTTGCCTCTCCAGTCTCTCCTCTTTAACCTCCCCCCCGCCTTTCCCCCCACCCCACCCCCCCGCCCCTTCCTCTCTCTATTCCTCTTACAGCAGTGCTTTAATAAAGTCACATAAGTGATTGAAATTAACATAAATCATTATTAGTTATTAGGATTTGCTCTAAATTACTCCGTGAATATAACACCAAACCCCATCTGCCACTCCTGCTCTAGCAGCAATAGATTGCAGATAAAATAAATGTCCTTACCCCATTAGAATGTTCCTGTCTCTGTAGCCAAAAGCCAAACAAAAGCAATAAATACAGAGCTTTTTTCTCTCCACTATTCAGCTGTGACTGTTTTCATCATCTCTTCCTCTAGAAAAGCTCGATAGCTGCCTGAAAATATTGCATTTTATATCACCAAAGGGCGATTAATATTGCATTAACTGTATTTAACATTTTTTAAGCGCGAGTAATCTGAAATGAGTAAGTTTCTGTTACTAAATACAGAGGATGTCAGAGCTGGTGAAAACAGCTTAAAATATCTGTATAAACAGATTATTTGTTTCATACTTTGTATTTTTATAATGTTATGGTATAGTGTGCTCTGTTTGAAGTAGAAGAAGCCATGCTAATGGTCTGTTTAAAGTATTCTGACACTGTCTGGAGACATCCAAGTCTCTGCCTTCATTAAATGTTTATTGTCAACACTTCAGTGAAAAAAAAAAGTCTTGTGTAAGTGAATTTTCCACTGCTGGATGCTGTCAACACTTTGTTTTATTCTGATCCGCGTGTACAAAAGTTTGTATACATTATGCTGAAGTGAAGAGAGGCAGAGATTTAGTGAGCTATAATTAGTTACCAAACAAACTTTTGTTAGTAAGCCGGTTTACATAATGACCGTAATCAAGGGCTAAGTTATGTATATCGGCGCCTTGCCTTCTTTCTACGCAGCCTGCGAAAAGAGGTGTTCGTGTTGGCACGCTATCCGCTTGCCAAGGAGCATCATTTTTAAAATAATAATAATAAAGCTATAAAAAACGCCAACAAACCCACAGCTTTTACATATTTTAACCTCGGCTTACACTTTTAAGTTGCTTTCTTTTACCCGGCCGAGGGCTGCACACCCGCCTCCGTCCCTCTCGGCGGTCGCGGCGTGAGCCGTCTGTCTGTCCGTGCCGGGGCTCCCCCCGCCGAACCCGAGCCGCGGGCGGCTTCGCCTCCCCGCCGGGAGCCGCTCGGTGCTGAGCCTTGGGCCCGCGGGAGGGGCTCGGCCTTCCCACGGAGGAAGGCTCTCCCGAGGCTGCTTTTTATTCTTTTTGGCGAGAATCAACGCGAAGTTACAATTTATCTTCCACATACCAGCTCAGCCTGTCTCTTTTATTATTATTATTGTTTAATTTTGATATAAAACCTTTTAAATACTTCAGTCCTTAGAGTGATTAATGCCTTATGACATCAGATTTTTTTTTTAAACTAATTCCCCCGCCCTTCTCTACATGCATTATTTTTTTTTTTTTTTGAAGTGGTGTTTAACAACTTTTCTCCCCGAGTTAGAGATGCTTTGGCATTCTTAGGCGGGCAGGCTGAAGGAGTTAAAATGCAGTCCAAAAGAGGACTCCCGCATTCCCAGAGGGGCTGTGACCCCGCGGAAATCCAGAGACCGGATTTGGGAAGCAGATTTTGCGCGCGCAGCTGCCCCCAACCCCGCGACGCCGAGCTGCCGGGCAGGCTTTGGCTGGTGACACGGCGGTAAATCCGCAGGTGCCCGCGGAAACACCGCGCTGAGGCTGCTTTAAAGTTGCATCTTAAACCAGCAGGAGGAAAGGGGAGGTTTGGGGAGGGTTGGAGGGGGTGGGGAGGGTGGGCATCCTGCTGCCCCCCGCGGAGACAGCCCCCGCGCAGGAAGGTCCCGCACCGCTGCTACCGGCGGTGCGACAGCAGGGGCGGAAAGTGCGCTCTTCTGCCCGCGGGTGCGCTGCCTGTCCCTGCCTGTCCCTGCCTGCCCCTGCCTGTCCCTGCCTGCCCCCAGCCCCTGCCCATCTTCCCGGCGGCGGGGCGGGGGCACCCCGGTGCAGGCGCCGCTTTCTGCTGCTGCTGCTGCTGCCTCAAAGATGTATATGTGACATCTTATTTTAAATTAATTTTTGAGCCCTGGATTTCACCCATCCCCACCCCCACCCCCCCACCACCCCCCACGCACCCACCTATCCGTCTTGCCGTGATGCAGAGCGACTTGTTTTCAGTTTTACCGCCTCGGTCCCATCTCTGGGACCCATATATTGAGCTGACCTATATATTCATCCACTAATTTTCTCCCAAACTGAGCCTCCTTCAGGTGCGGAGGGGTTGCAGAGGAGGGGGGAAAGGAAAAACAAAAAAAGCTTTCCAAAAGCGGAAAGGGGAAGGGGGAGAGCGGAGGGGGGTGGTGGTGTTGGTACAGCACGCCTCCCATCAAGCCGCCTTGACAACAATTACTAAAGTTTTTAATTAGCCTCTTGTTATAATTCATTTTATTAATTTTCGAAATCTCAGCCCATGAATTATTAACGGCGGCTCCGTAATTGTGTTTGCAGCGGCGCACGTGATGGCGGCGGCCCCGCCGCGGCTTCTCCCCGCGTGGGTCCCCCTTCGCGCCGGGGCTGGGGAAGGGCCCCGGCAGCGGCGGGCTCCCCTCTTTTATCAACTCTTAAATAACATAATTACCGATAATCAGAGGCTCGTCTGGCAGGTGGAAACAGGTTCCCAAGCGGATTGGAATTCTGCTGCTGATCTTTTATTAAAAAAAAAAAAAAAATCAATTAGGCTTTCCTCCGCTTTGGAATCAGCAGGTAAATATAATAAAGCTTTAAAAAAAAAAAATATAGTGCCGGCTGAAAAGAGGGATATAAATAACTGGAGGGATTTAAAATCGTTTGGGAAATGCCAGAATAATACAGGGTAGCGGCGGCGGTATCAAGCTTTACGCTCTCGAGTCCGTCAGAGTTAAAATAATTATCTTTCAACAAATCTATTTCTCTTCGGAGGAAAAGGGGGGACACGGGAAGGCGGGGAGGGAGGCACATAAACCGTAAAATCCGTGCTGTAGGACGCTTCATTCCCCTTCTGGGGAGCCTTTTTACTTGTTGAACCAGGACCGAATTAGTCTTAATATCACAGGAGAGTAAAAATCAATACGATCGTGGCAGTGGGTGTCTGTTATTCACTTATGATGGCCTAATCTGAGCTGAAAGCAATCGGAGAGCCGGTGGTAAGGAGAAATTCCGGGAGTCAGC